>NW_006769009.1:0-11684 GCF_000204055.1 Melampsora larici-populina 98AG31
CAACACAAGATCACATTCCATATTGCAAGTGTGAAGTTGATCACACTCAAAATCAATCCAGAAGAAAAGCTGCATTGAAATGCACATGTACTCAACCATGCAAGGCTATATATATGAGCATCCCACAATCCCTGGTTACAAGGCAGTATTAGGATTGAAATGGACGTGAACTCAACCATGTCACGCAATAGATATGGTCATCCCACAATCCCTACACCCAAAGCGATATTGAGTCCATGATGTTCAAAATGTGGTGTAAAGCAGTTGAACCGCTGAGTATGGGATCACAAGGGACAACTCAGAGCCTGAGAAATAACCAGGGCTATCTTGCCAAAGCCAAGGACCCTGGGGTGACACCTGGCGTTCAAATTATTGCCCTGGGCGATATTCTGAACGTCAAGGACCCTGGGGTGACACCTGGCGTTCAAATTATCGCCCTGGGCAATATTCTGAACGGCAGGGACAACTGGGGTGACACCTGGCGCTCAAATTATCGCCCTGGGCGATATTCTGAACGGCAGGGACAACTGGGGTGACACCTGGCGCTCAAATTATCGCCCTGGGCGATATTCTGAACGCCAAGGACCCTGGGGTGACACCTGGCGTTCAAATTATCGCCCTGGGCGATATTATGAACGGCAGGGACACTGGGGTGACACATGGCGCTCAAATTATCGCCCTGGGCGATATTCTGAACGCCAGGCTTGCATGTACCACCTCAGGTGTCCAACATGTCACCTACGCTTATTTCATTTGCGTTGCAAGGCGTTGAATGATCACGGATTTTGACACATCGACGCAACTACCTTTAAGTCACCAGACCTTGTCACCAAATGAACAAATTCGCAGCTCTTCGCTTACAAGCATGACATGGCACACTTGAAATTAGCTCTTCATGTTTCATTCTCATGAAGTCTCAAGGAGAAATAGTTTTCATTATCATAGAGTTGTGCAATATTTTCAACCTACATATGATTGAGCAAGTTTGCGCATATCAGGATAACGTAATACAATGAACAAAGTCACCATATTGGCCCAAGGACATCCCAGCCATCCGCGTGCTCCGAGCCACTGTTGGAAATGCCCCACATCGGCAACGCGCATATGGACAACTCTGTCACTGGTTTTGAGAATCTTGATGAGACTACTTAACAAATTCCTCTCATTATGAAAATGGTACCAGCAAAACTGGTCACACACGTTTTGAAGGCCACTGTCACAGCGCTTCAGTTGGCCTTGAATCCTCTGATCATGAAATTTGTCCTGCCCATGTCCATCCCCAAGACCACAAAAGTGACATAATCGGTAAGCAGCACTGCCATTCTTGCCAAGTACTCTGGACATTTCTATCGCTTTACACGTTGACCATTGATGATCACCTGTAACGACATATGATTAGCCTGTGGTCTCACTCACAATACACAGTACATCCATCTCACCTCCGGTACATCGCATACAGCCAATCTTGTCGCACTTGTTGCCGTTGTCTCCATGCCTTGTCTCATCGTGTGACTTAGCAAGGCAGTACCCACACAGGCCTGCCATTTCTCGCCGGACCTTGACGATTTGTAAGGCAATCTGATCAACTATGTTGGCCTGCACGCAGGCCCGCTTCACATTGGCCAGGTACATGGCCTGCGTCCCGGGTAATGGTAGCTCTTCTTCTTCTATCGCCTTACGCTTGTGACCTGCGCTTGCACTCTTGGCCGTACAATGAGAACACATGTTGGAGCATCCTACCGCGGTACAATCTCTGGCTTCACCATCCAAAGGCACTGCAAAGGTCTCAGCTATGCACCTCCTTTCGTCCATGATCTTCTCAGCAAAACTGCCTTTTTCAGGCTTGCCAGTCTCGAATAACCACACAGTGGCTGCCTTCATGTCCCGACCAGCCCGGCCGGCCTCTTGGAAGCACTTGTTGATCTCAGTATCATTTTCTGGCAATCCGAATATCATCACATTCCTCACATGCTTGTAGTTGATGCCAGCTCCAAATCCACTAGTCGCAACCATCAAGCACTTGGGGGTCGTCTTCCATAACTTGACATTTGCTGCTCCTTCACCTTCTTCTAATTTAGAATAGTATTTTGTGATGGATAGGTTCGGATACAATTTCTTCAAGTCGTCCATGGCATTGTTGCATTCTTTTTTGTTCTCAATAAATAAAATATTACGATCACAATCCACCAGACCAGAGTGAGTCACAATATCCCCCACTTGAGCTATCATAGCCTCCCAGTTGCTGCTTCTCACCGTCTTAAACTGAAGTTCTGGTCGTCCAGTGGGTTCTGTAAACTCCTTCACATTCGTGATACAAAACAGCCAATACAGGTAGTCCTCATGGCCGATTTGCATTGTTGCAGTCATAAACACAAAAGGGGCATTGAGCTGCCTTAGTCTTGCTACGCCACTAGAGTACCGTCTGTATGTAACATCGTCTTTGTAGCAATGGGCCTCGTCAATGATAATTTGATTGATTTTGTGGCGTTGTAACTTGCCATAGAACTCTTCTTCAGCTGCAGCATCCGTTGTACATACCACCACCCTATGCCACTTCTCAATCACACATTCTGCACCAGCCTGAAACACAATATGGTTTATACCCTTTTCCTTCAACATTTCCAAGGTTTCAGTTACTAGGGCCACCAGAGGCTGTACTACCACGGTAATACCAGAGTGCTCCACCAGAGGTGGCAGCATGTAACCCAAAGACTTTCCACCTCCCGTGCGCGCTACCACCAGCATGTCGTGATTGCGTCCAAACAACATCGTGAGCCAATCTGCCTGAAAGGGAGTCCTTGTTCCAGCTTGCCGTATGCCTGTATACTTCTCCAGCGCAAGCTCCAAGAGTTCACCAGCCGGGATTGGATTATCGGTGGGCGGATCAGCTATCCCACTCTGCACTGGGCCGTCAATCTGATGAAATCAGCAGGACAATCATTAGTGTGAAACCTCGTAAATAGCAAATCATTAACACTCACTTCCCAGAACCTGTGCATTGCCTTGCTGGCTGCCTTGTATCGCTTCTCAGACTCTCGATCCACATCATAACCACCTGTCCCTCCATACGACGCATTGGCAGTTGCACTGTTATGGCCTCTTTGACAGTCAATGATAGCATTCTTCCCTGACTCCAATACATCCACATGGTCTTTGATGTGTGCATCCACAATAGCTACAGAGACGTGCCGCCATCCTGAAATACCCAGCTGGGCTATGCCACCTTCTGCAAACTTGCGTTTCAGGATATTTGTGAAGTGAGATGTTTCCAAAGGCCCTTTGCGGGTGTGCACCCACAGTTTAGTGGCCATCTGGCTTGCAATATCTTTGCTATTGACTGCTTTGAGAAAGAAACTGAGGTACTACAAGTCAGTCAAATGTGGCAGGTCTAATTGGTTTGAGCAAAGTACTTACATAGCAGTGGGGCGAAGGAATGCTAGATAGTAAAACCATAACATGCTGTGACGTTTAGGCAGGAACGTCAATCTTGGCTTGTTCTTGCCAGTAATGTTCCGACTCTTGTGATACCACATCAGAAACACAAATCGTCCTGATCGCAGGTAGATGTTTTGCTGGTTCAGTCAAGTGTTGACAACCAGAGTCGTCATCTCTTCAGTGCCACGGAGTGGCTGACCCGATGCTACATGATATAGAAAGTACAATCGCTCTTGAAGTCTATCAAACGCATCTAACCATTCTAGCATGGCAGACCTTTTCCAAAGCGCCGGATCATATATAGAGGTATTGTTGGCCATACTACTCTTCCAGTTGTCACTCAGTAACCCATGCACGTCCTTCCGCCGAACCCACTCTTTCAACAGATGATGCCCATACTTTCGATGCTCGTCACCCAAATGGTCCAGAAAGTTGGTAAATGGCTTCCTACTATGAGGTTCTTCCTTGTACAAATCCAGATCAAACGCTGGCATCTTGCAACCTTTGAGCAGCTTGGCCAAGTCTGCATCAGCCTTCTTCTGCTGTAAGTGAATGCAATTCCGTATTCCGCTAATGGTGACCCTCTTGTTCTCAACCTCCAGTTTCTCTAGTGCTGAATCCGCCCAATAAGTAGTGTCTGGCAGGGCCTCTGACAACACAAAGGTGCTAACTAAATGCATCAGCTGCCTGATACAGTTGAAAGGACCAGGGCCATTTTTTCTCAAGAAATCAAATAGACTGCGATCATCATCCTTGATGGGCTGAAGTGGATCCGCCGCAGGGTCAAAGCCTCCTCGTGGAGTATCCAGGTACTGCTCAGCAAATGCCAAACGTGTTGCATATTGTATTGCCGCAATCAGATGTGTAAGTAGACTAGAGTCGTGGTAGGATCCATCGGCCTTCAGCGTCGAAAGTGCCAAGAACTGCATTGGCGGGGTCTGATACTGCTTACTCCATCCCCCAGTCCTCACTTGGAATACCGAGCACAATACCTTGCCCACTTGTTTCCCCACAGGATTGTTGGTGATCCTAGTATAGTCCGATTCGTCAGATTGCCCTGGGACTTTGAGAGGTGGTCGCATAGGCGCAACCACATCACGTAATCGTAACACAGAGGCTTTGGTGACATTGTATAACTGATAATCGGGATCCAGAGGGGTTTCGGCCTGACATATCAAGTACCACATAAAAGTCGCGAGTATTCGAGCATACTTGAGACCAGAAGCCTTTTCCTGTAGTGGCATCAGACCTTTATTGTCTTCCAATTCACTGGGGCAATGTGGATCAGAAAAGTGTCTGGAGCACGTAGACGCAAGTACCGTGAAAAATACAAACCTTGTCTCCGCCATACACAGACGCTTCACAAGTTGTCCAGTCTCATGCAGACGTTTCATGGTCTTGTCAATCCATGCTGCAATATAGGGTACCATCACTTCAAGACTATTAATGCCTTCAACCTGAATCACTAGCTCTGGAACAGTCTTTCCAGACTCAATCATCAGCTGAATATATGTATGAATTCCAGTAACATAGATCCAATTGGCTTGTTCTTTCTCCAAAGATGTATCGCCTCCGTGATCTGTCATCTCCACTGCATCCAACTCCAGCTTCTCAATAAGACGCTTCACAGGATCTGACTCTTCCACCACCTGTTCCTCAAGGACACCAGGCTGCCAACCAACATGAAATTGTGGCACATGAGGGAGCACAGCAAAGGATTTTGTCCGGTTGTGTAGATAAAGGGTCTGACACTTGTCCCTTTGACAATGCAGCATTCGCACGTCCTCTGTAGGCAAATCTGGCAAATCAAAGAAACCTTCAGCATTGACCAAGCATGTACCATACAATGAACTGTACTTACCGCCAGCGTGTTTCATTGAAAAGTGATTATCAATGGTCTTTTTACAGGGCCATGTCAAGTTGCAGAGCTTGCAAGTATACCCATTGTAACACATTAACCCTTGCACGGGCTCACAAGGAAGATCAGCACGGTAATCAGGCGGAAAGACATTCCCCTCAACTAGGTCAAAGTAACCAATCAAATCCCCTTTCACCTCATCCTTTGTGTAGTCAAATGGTGCATGTGCTCTGGTCCCGTGGCCCCAGACCTCTGACACATGGACTCCCACATGGCACTCCAGACATATAAGGATCTTACAACGCTTGTTCCACGCCAGGCTATACTTTGTAAGCACATCAGGAACTGTGGAAAATTGCGTCAGCAGACAGATAAAGGACCATTGGTACAACAATCTGACCTTCAATCTCGTCGCCACACGGGATAACTGTAGCAGTGCCAGCATCCTGAACCCCCTTATGTGCCATCGGTGGGCCCATGCCTGTGCAAGTTTTGCAATGATCCAGGAGATATCTTGGATTTTCATTCTTGTACACACACACACCAATTGGACACCTGAACATTCGCTCGCAGTCCCTGTCAATCATAAACACATCCCCATTGTGTTTGACTGTTACTTGGAGCTGATGCGCAACTCGGCGATGCTCATCAAGTTTAGCCTTCTTAGGAAACACCATATCACAATCCTTGTCCGCACAAGGGAACATGGATCCCTCCATTGCGACCTAAGAAACCAGCACAACCATTCTCCCTATCAGCTATGATCACATGCGTGCAAAATATCGCCCAGGGCGATATTTTGCACGTCTGGCGCCGGCACTTGATACACGTACAAATTATCGCTCAGGGCGATAATTTGCGCAACCAAGGTGGAAACCACGTACCAATATCAGTATATATGTCACACGTGTGAAACCTTTGTGAAACAACAGTGACAGGTGGCTTGACAGTTTGATCAATGATGGCAGCAATAAGTCAGCTGGGAGGTAAGGCCGAGGTAGCAGTGGGGGCACGAGAGAGTCTTGGAGTGGACATGCGAGGGGACAGACGTACAATACAGTAATGTTAATATGAAGCCTACACGCAAATGGGCCGAAAATTTGGGAAGATACAGGAATGCAGTGGGGTGTGACCTGCGGCACTCAACCAGAATATCCAGGGACAAACCTAACTACATGATGATAGATACACACAGCTGCGGCGCAGTGACTGCGCCGGAGTCACTACGGCGGTGTCACTGCCTCTTGAAAAATATCCGACACTCCACAGCCACTTAGACGCCTCAGCAACGCAACAATGCAGATGACGCCTCAATCATTGCGGTGAACAGCGAGAATCACCAATGGGTCCCCCGCCAACTACCACAAAGCCAACATACGCATGTTGAACAGATTGAAACATAAGTTCCAATCAGGAAGGGATGCCACAATCAAGACTATCTGGCCAACCCCAATGGACAAGATGACGGACCCTCAACGCAGACAGATGTTCAAATTCTCGCCTCAGGCGAGAAATTGAACACCATTGTTCAAATCCAAACATTGGTGAATCAATAGTGAGTGGAAACTGACAAATGTCATTTAGGGATAGGAGCAACACTAAGTCACATGTTCAAATTATCGCTCAAGGCAAAAATATGAACATCAACACACTTTCTGATTTCATTGAAGGCTATAGCACCACACACATCATGTACACATAACCACATACCATTCTTAAGGAACATGACAAATAGAATTGATCATTGAAAGCAGGAAGTTATCATAAACTAGACAACAGAGACATCTCTTCTGAAACACATACTTCTTGATAATTGAAAATACAAATTGATTAATCATCACCCGCACCATCACTTGCGTGAACATCCTCTTCATCATCTCCCCCTTCAGTACCCAAATCCCCATCGCCTTCGTCTTCTTCAGTGCGCTCAGTGACCTCTGGGTACAGATTTCGGCCACGATCAGTTACAGGTAGCAAAGGGCCCTCTGTGGGACCCAACAGAGATTGAAACGTTTCAGTGGCCGGCGCGTTCATTTTCATCAACTTGGCTGTGTCAATGAAAACATGGTCCAGCACCAAACCATTCAAACCAATACTAAGTCCAGGCCTATGTGTCTCAGTCAACATATCCAACATGAAGTATCCAGCAAGCTTCTTCTCCTCAAATTCTTCATGAAAATGTTTTGTCATTGAACTCCATTCTATTTTCATGTTGAATTGACCGGACTCCGTTAGGAAGCGCTTCATGCTTTGAAACATTAATTTATCAAGCCGATTCCAGGCACGTAAACCGTAAGAATGAGGTGTGTCACCCACTGCGCCAAATCGTCAATCGGTCATCAAGGAAGCAAGTGCGATAATCATAGCCATTTGTGGCATGCTTTGGTCTTTCCAATTCGGCAAGGTATGAAATAAACCCGCAGTTCCATATAACAGGAACAAAGAAAGATTTAAGAGACATTGCTTCTTGAGGTCTGAAATATCTCGGGATGTTTGAGCTAAGACTTTAGTATCAGGAGTTTTGGCCGAAGGCTGAGCTGTCGAGGTAGAGCCCGAATTCCCGCCAATGGATGCTGGTGCTTTAGAAGGTCCAGCAATGGTTTTCGCATTTGCACTCCTGAATTTATGTCGGTCATTGAACAGTTGATGCAAGACTGAGTTATACTTCTGGGTAGATTTCATCGACCTAATCTCTCGAACTGGTACCTTCACAACCTCCGCCTTCTTCAGCAATAGGTTGTGAACCTCACTCTCATAGATTAGATTGACACCTAAGAATACAAGAAAGTACTTCTTCTGAAGCGTACGAATAGTGGATTGTGACTGTCTAGATCGCTTCGTCTGAGATTTGTCATCGTTTGAGGAGTAGCATTGAGATACCAGCCATGCGATCGTCTTACTCATGCCAAGTGTAGATTCAGCAACACCGTCATCTCCTCCAGTTCGAATAGAGTAAGAGTCGTGATCGGTTCCAAAAGACACAAGTCAAACACTGTCGATAAGTAGATCGTGAAGCATTGTATAGCCACCTTGAAGGTTTGACTTGATGACTGAGTGATTCGTCCAATCTCTCGATTGATCTACTCGGCACATCATAGCGTGCAACGAGCGGAATAGAGCATTCTTGTTGGCCCAAGGGTACTTTGTGCTCTCTTGAATGAAGCTCATATCAAACCACGCAGGAGATAACAAAACATCTTGAGACGAAATCTGTAGCAGCCTCAGAGCTGATGATAACAAAATCAGTGATATTTCATTGTACTTCAATGCAAGGTGATTCACTTACAAGTTTGTAAACGTAGTAACATTAAATCACGATCCTCCACTAGAGCTTTGATGTAATCCATATGTGGTGCAAGATCTTTGATCGAATCGGAATCGAACTCCCATGTATGGATTACATTGGCGGCCGGGAGCGTGAGCAACATCCAAATCGCAACAAAACGAACCGAAATATCGGGAAATTTCGTTTCGTTGCGGTGCTACCGCAATTATGTCAGCCGCAATCGAAACACATACCAAAACCCTTAAACTACCTGATGGGTTGCGGTGCGCTTGACAAACCGCAACCCGCAACGAAACCAAAGCGAAACCGAAATTTATTTCGAATCTCAGAGGTACAAACAATTTTCAAGGTATCTGGTAGAATTATTAGGGTGGGGATAGATGTATTAGGGGACACACACAAAGATTAGGAAACAATGAGTAGAAAGAGATCATATCAAGCGGGGATTTGTATTATTTTAAATTTTAGTATAAGCAAATTTTGAAAAATCAAGTTTTTTTGAGCCGTCTTGCCAATTTCTTCTCTTTTATCTTCTTGATCTCAGCTACCGCCTCCGCATATTCTTCTGGGACCTTAATACCCTGACTAAGCCATTGGTGGCAACCAACAGCACGTTCGATAGTGCGTGGGGCGAGTCCTCGGTCTGCGCTGGCTATCCTTCCGGCCGCAGAGAATGTCCGTTCGCATGCGCACGATGTAGCCGTACAGGCCAAGTAGTTGCGAGCCACCCGAGCAACCACAGGATACAGCTTGTGGTTTTCCTGAGTAGAATAGCAAAATTAATGTTAATTGGTGGAGATAATAAGGAAAACGAAGAAAGTTACATACCTTCCACCACAAAAGTGGCAAGACTCCTCTGGGTGCAATTGATTTTTTATCTAAATATTGTTTAAGCTCTATGTTGGTCTCAAGGGAACCTTCATCACCGGAACCATCAGTGAAGTCGTCAAGGTTGTCTTCTGAAGTCGGTGGTACAGAAGAGACCGGCTGCGGAGCTGCTGGACCCTTGGTGCTTGGCCTAGAAGCTAATTCAGCTCCGAAAGCAGCCTCGAGAACCCCGCGAACCCTTGTGGCATGATCAGGAAAGTACTTTTGAAAAAATTGTAGTCGATATCGAGGATGCATAGCTGTGGCGATAACTATTGCATCACATTCAAGAGCTTCGGTTTTGTACATTTCAATTTCTTTTTTCATCGTATTGATCGCGAGGCCTAGTTCAGGATAATTCTTGGCATGTTCACGTTTTGAGTCATCCAATCGTTTAAGGATATTGATGTATTCGGGAAGTACACGGTACGCATTTGAACAGTTTCCTTCCATTGAGAGAGTTGTCTCTTTGAATATCTAAAGAATCAAGATCAATCGATGAGTCATATTATCAAGGTTTAATCGAACTGAAGAAGGAAACATACCTTTAAGATGTCAAGTAACGCTTCCACCCCACTCCATTCTTCATCTGAGATTCGCATCGCATTGAACTTCTGGTCCTTCTTTTCTTTCTTGCGATCTTGGTTAAGATACTTGTTGATCACCTGGAAATGTTGAAAGTTTTATTCAACATCAATAGAAATTGAAATGAGATAATAAAGATGATTTACATTTTGAGCATCGCATGCTCGTTGCCAGCTATCCAACTTAGAGTTCCATCGAACACCATACCCGTATATAAGCATCAAGCCCTTGTATACAAGACTAGCAGCAACCGTTTCATATTCACCTCGTTTTGCCGGTGACGAAGCAACTGCTTGGCTGACTTGTTCAACCTAATAATCATGAGATCGTACAAAGACCTTAGAAACCAATCCATCAATTACTAATCGAGCCACTCACTTTCTTTACTCCACTCGTGACCAAACCCCACATCGGTTTGGTAACTAACTTTCCTGAAGGTAAGTCATCTTCACTTTCAGGGACTATAGCTCGTTCCAAGCCATGTTCAGCCTCAAGTTCAGACTCAGAGCTGACATCTTGTTTATCGTCCTCTTGCTCCACATTAGCTCCATTGATCTTGATGATTGGAATCGGCATTCGAACGTCGGGTTGTGTTGTAGGCTTCACATGACCGGCTTTGAGCTCCAGAGTGTCCAATCCATGCTTGACTGCGAGTGCGAGCTTGTGACAAAAGCATCGGATATGATTTGCTTGAGAATCCCAAAAGTATGGATCTTTCACATCCTCCATGAACATTCGCTGGAGTTCGCGAGCAAGGAAGTTATTGCTGGCTGCTGAGTCGGTCGTTTGAGCTACCATGTAGATAAGATACATACAAAGTTAGCTCTTGAACAAATCACATTAGAATAAGTAATAAACCTATCTTTGAATGGAGCCCATGGCGCTTGAGAAAGGTGCCGACCGGGCGTGCAAGTAAGACACCATAGTGGTCCCAAATGATTCGCTTGAGAGTCAAATGAATCGTCTTAAACTCCCAATCATCGTCAATATAAGATGCTGATACACCAAGAAAGGCATATCGACTGCCCTTGGTAGTCCACCCATCATGTATCAAACAAAATCGACTTGAGTTGTTCTTTAGAGTGCCAATTGCCTCGTCTTGAAGAGCTTGAGCCAATGATTTGGCTGAATTGGCAATCCAAGTCGGAGATTTCAGAACAGCCGATGGGTTGGCCCACGAGAACGCTGCACCAAGTTCGTGATCATCGATTCGGAGCCATGGGAGAGCATGAAGGAGAATCCATAAGACCATGATCTTATTCAAGGTCTCAACCGTGAATTTTACAAATGAAGAGATTGTAGATTGTCGGGTATTTGGAGTTTCTTTTGACGTGTTTTCTTCTTCCCATGTTGGAGGCAGAATAACCCCGTTTTGAATTGCGATATGACGACGGGAACAGCATTTCCGATTCTTTTTGCCATCTTGATGCGTCTGTAAGTTATAGTGATTCGATTCACCATCCTTGTATTCACCACTACACCACTTGCACTTATACCAATAAACTTCCCTCTCCTTTTTGATGAACAATCCAGTTTCCTGTTGAAATCAAACAACAACATGAATGTATCAGTAGGACTCAAGCATGAAATTTGTCCAGTGGAACAATCAAATACCTCGTCTTTGACGTTGTATTTTCCATCGCACTACGTGGG
>NW_006769010.1:0-11655 GCF_000204055.1 Melampsora larici-populina 98AG31
CACTTGTGAGCGAGAGTGAGGGCCTTTGTTGAGTTTCCGTCCGTCCGATCACATGTTGTTTTGATTTGTGTGCTCTACCAGGACAAATCATTAGTATAATTTACTAGAAATGGCGATCAGTCCATTCAATTATGCATCCTTCAACGACGCTATCAGTCATAGACCATTCTTGCTCATGATGAAGATGCTTGCCAAGGAGCTACGGTTTTGATGGGTTTGATCTGCGCGTATTCAATAAATTGGTATATTGGAACATGACATCATCATTTACAAAATCGGGGATTAGAAGAAAAAGACCGAAAAACAGACCGAGACTTTCAACACAGTTCTTCATCCGGACATTATTCCACTTTGCCACCTTGTACAACATCATCACTGATATTTGCAAGTAGCCTAGAATACAGTAGTATTTTGATCGGTATGGTCTGTGATACATGCATCTCCGATGGAATGGTATATTGCATTAGTTACATAGAGAGCAAAGAGCATCGAAGGCTCGCAGAGGCTCACCAATTGAAAGGACGAGATGATACTCCTCACGAGGACGTGATGGCTTAAGAGGTTAGTGACTTGTTCCGATCACCTTTGAACTGATCAATCCTGAACACGATCGGTTTACCAGAGGAATTGAATATGAAATGATGGTGGCATCAACCGTCACCTGCTCGCTATCGCCTATAAAGAGTGACCTCAATCCTGGAATTGAAAGCTCCTATTGTTCATCACTCGCACTCATACACATTGAAGCAGGCTTCAAAAACAAAACAAATCACATATCAAAATTTTCTTTATCGCTTTTCTCAAGAATTTACTTAATCCTTTACTTTTTTTGAAGTCCTAAACCAATCAACATGTTGAAATTACACTTCGTCGTTCTTTTGCTCTTTATTTCACCTTTCATTCTTCATCAAACTTTGGCGCGTCCAACTGGTATTGGATTCAACCGTTACGATTCAAGCAGTGCTACTCTATCAAACATGAGAATGTCAAGAAGAGGCGAAGAAGAGGGCGCAAAGGGCCATGAAAAATCAGATTGCCCCGAGAAGGAAGAACAGAAAGAAGGCCAAGGAAAACCTGAAAGCAAAGAAGTAAGTTGTACTGAAATCGAATTGAATGTAATCAATTTCTTATCCCTCTCTCATCTATCAGGAACACGGTCCAGAGAAAACACCGGAAGGAGAAAAAGAAAAACCATGCCCCGAAAAGAAGGAAGGCGCAGAGGCAGGCTCTGTGAGTAGCGTTTATAAGATCATAGTTGTATCAACACAATCTCTGACTCTTTCACATCCAGCAGGAACATAGCCCGGATAAAAAACCCAAAGGAGAGCAAGAAAAACCATGCCCCGAAAAGAAAGAAGGCGCAGAGGGAGGATCCGTGAGTAGCGTTCATAAGGCCAATAATCTCATCAATCACATTGATCCTTTTTTCTTATCTCTTTTACATCCATCAGGAACAAAGTCCGGAGAAAAAACCTGATTGCAAAGAAGGTGAAGGAAAACCCGAGCATGAAGAGAAGAAAGAAGGATCAGAGAAACCAGAAAAGAAAGGACCAGAAGAACCATGTGAGAAGCAAGAAGGAGAGCACAAACCAAAACATTAGAATTATTTTATACCTTTGTGATTAGTTTTTGTTAGTATAATTTCAAAGTGTTGTTTCACAAATAATCAGTGATTGTTTCTTCTTGAGATCTATTGTAAACATTTTTAAATTTCCTTGTTCGTGTATATTCACTTATTGTGAGTTTTAAGGAGGACTTATTGTGATTCTTTTCAATTATATCGTCTCTTAAATTATCTTAAATACGCAAACACACTACCTGCCAGCCCTGATTCAAGCATTGCAGCTTAGGTTGCAGCGCTTCTGAGGGTGTAACTTGGCGGGGACCCAATACCTCTCACTTTTGCTGGACCAAATTCAATTTCACTTTTCAGAAGTTGAACTGTTATGTCCGGTGTGCTGCGTTGATATACTCTCACCATTCTTAAAAAATATCCGATGCTCTTTACTTGAATGATTTTGTGTTTCGCATCCAGGCTTTGAAGTCACAGAGAAGGATGTGTTAAAGTGCAACAAAGCACATTTTGATGTTGATTCATAATCATTTCTGGTTTAGAAAAAGAAAAGAGGGAAAATTCGGAATTGTCTTACTGTCAGTCAGTAACTGTAAACACCTCAAACCCTTGGGATTTTGAAGAGTTTTTTTGTTGATTGGCCTTGATCTTACTATGGATTTTTCACCTTGTTATTGTTCTTTTGCTTTGCTTTGCCCTAAAACTCAATTGCATCATATAGTCGTGCCCTATCTCCATCTTGACCAGTTCATAACACTACAGCCACACCCATCCAAAACCTGACCGTGGTCAATCAAAACCTCAGGAGGTGATGTCTATGTGTAGTGTCCTTCGCTGAGTAACGGCATATATGAATCTTGGTTGCAGAATCCTTGAGAACTCAGTTCCGCCAAATTCCATTTGTAAAACTCCAATAAATCATCTACTTTCATCATCGAGTTTAAGTCTGTCATTCATGTTGCATATTCATCAGGGGGGCTGAAATCAACCTAATATGGTCTCCTTTGATTGTTAAGCAGATCAAAGACAAAAGTTCCCTTAAGCTCAAGCGGGCATCACAATGTTACATCTAGTCTCTGATGAAGCTGCAGCACAGTTATATCTGATTGATTTACAGGAAACACACCAGCTGTTGGGAAAGTGTTATGTCACCCTATTGTCACACAGCAGCACATTGTGAATCCCAGCTAAAACACAAACGTAAGGATGAGACAGCCAGGAATTTAGCAGATTCTGTTCATAATCAAAAATCTACTTCCAAAAATATTTATAGGAGTCTTTATATCAGGAAAGATAATTGAATTGGCAACTGTGGTTTGGAAAAAGATGCGAAGATATGATATATTCTGACCAGGTGTCTGTCTCTCTATCTCTGACACCACAGGCATCTATTAGGTTAAATCAAATGTGAAACTTAATGTGGTGACAGAGTTCACAATAAGTTTCAAATTCGGATTGAAACCTATTAAAATACAAGGTCCCCCCCTTGCCTTTAGTAGGTTCCAATTGAAAAATTGAGACTTATTGTGGACTCAGACACCACAACTTTGCTCAATCGGGTCTTGAACATAATAATTCCCGCAGTGTGACTAACATTTACTTTTGGGTTTAATACAGACTGGAAACAGTAAACATATTGTATGGTTGTAGAGGGATCAATTCCCGTTTTACAATCAGATTGGTATAGCTAGACCTTCGCCCCGGCCACTCCCCAGCCACTTCGACCTACCCCGCAGCCCGAACCCGCGGGACCCCCGCAAGCCGGGAGGTACGATTTTTTTCCCAAAGCCCGCCCCCGCATTTCCCGGCGGGAGGCCGGGGGATGCGGGGGGTACCTCCAAAAAAAAAAAAGTAGAACAAAAAAAAACCAAAAAAACCAAAAAACCCACCAAAATCCGAAAGAAGACACGCCAAGGGGTATGAAGGTTGCCTCACGACGCAAGGGAGGTAAGTATTTGGTTTGATCGCGACTGGTGCGACTTTCAAGGGGCTCGAATTTTTTTTTTTATAGAGGTGAGTTTCATTTTCACCGTTTTTAAATCGGCCTACCTCTTAATTACACTTTCCCGCTCCCCATTTCCTTATCAAAGTTAACCTCACCTTTTTCCTTTTGATTTCCTTCCGGATGGATCAAATCGATCTCACTGGTGATTCAGCAGCGGGGAAAGCCGGCGAGAATCAAGATTCCAATGTCAGCACGACCAATTCCAACGGGAAACAAAGCTGGGTATGGACTCACTTCAACCCTAGCGCCTGTGGGAAAAAGGTACAGTGCTCTGTTACGTTGAAACGAGGAATAGAATGCGGAGCCCTCTTGGCTCGTGATGCACGATCGAGCACAAAGGGCATGTCGGATCATCTGACCTCCAAACACAAGCTTGAAGATCCTAACAAGAGAACCAAACGTATGGGGATGATCAACCAAGGCGTGGAGAGTCGGAAGACCAAAAAAATGGTATGTAAAGGGTTCACTCTTCTTTCCTTTTCCTTCGTGATTCTTTTCATCATTATGGACCAGTTTCTACTTGCTTCTCATCCATCTTATTTTCTTCCTTCTCTCTCGAAGCCTTGCTTGTCTACTGCTTTGTTAAAGACAGCGATATGTTATCTCGTCAGTGATTGTGACCTGTCTTTTGCGATGATGGAGAAGAAATCCTTCACCACCTTACTTCGTCTCCGTAACCAAGAAACCACGTCTATGCTAGTCAAAGAGGACGCTCTGTCTCGACACCTACGAGAAGTTTTCCTATTCCATCAAGATCACCTCAAAGGACAACTCCTTGCTGAAGCTCCTGCTGTATCTTACACCCTTGACGCGTGGACCGGCCCCAACAACACCACATTCATGGCTATTACCGCTCATATGATCAAGTCAAAGTTTGAGAAGGTCGATGTCCTTCTTAGTATCCCGCACGTCGAGGGTAAGTTGTCTATTCCGCTTTAGATATTTTTGTTTGATCGTTATACTGACACTTGATGAACTTAGGAGCTCACACTGGAAAGACCTTTGCTGATTTGTTTATGGAATCAATCTTGCGTTATGGTGGTCTCAAAAACCTGGCTTCGATCACTACCGACAATGCCTCTTTGAACAACACGATGGCCAAGGAGATCGAAAATGCTTTGGGTGGCACTTTACAGGCTGACAAGCACCTCTTAGGATGTGTAGCCCATGTACTCAACCTAGCCGCTCAAGCTGGCCTCAAGGTCCTTGGTCCGCTTGTTGAAGACTCAAACGAGGATACTCCATCCAATCCAATGGCAATCAACGCCCTGGTGGACACTCCAGATGGAGCCCATGTGGACATGGCGTCTGTCTACAAACGAGTCCACGGTCTCGCTACCTAGACTCGTGGCAGTCCTCAGCGCCTCGAGGCATTTCAGAACTTCATCCGTCTCTTTCCACCAGACTTACCATCTCCAACCGCGGCTCAGTGTCTAATCGATGATGTTTGAACTCAATGGAATTCCACCTACGCTATGTTTGAGCGCGCCTTGTTACTCAGGTATCACAATGTCATTTTACTAGTCACTGGCAGGCCAGTGAGTTCCATTCACCTCAATACAATCTCAATTCAATGTCAGTTCAATATCAGTTTGACCTCCAATGATGTTTGAGTGGGGGATATTCATGGGCTGCATAATCACACAAACCTTCCAGACATTCTGACACCTTCATGTGTGGACATGCAACCAAACTTTATTCCAGTTCATTCTGGAAGGTTGTTTGTCTGTTACTCTAGGCCAAACATTGAGATTGGATTGATATTGAACTGACATGGATTTGAGATTGGATTGAGATTGGATTGAGCTGGACGTACTCACTGGCCTGCCAGTGAGTAGTAAAATGACACTGTGTATGTAGTTTTCTTTTTTTCACGATCCTTTGCTTTTCACTTATATAATTTCATTTGTATCATGTAGGACCGCCTGCAAACAATTCTCGGCCACTCCAGAGGGCGCAAAGTTCAAGTTATTGTCGATTGAGTGGAAGCAACTCAAAGTAATGATGAAGTTTATCAAACCTCTTAGTGATGCTACCAAGTGTCTCTGTGCGACCAGGTATCCTACAATTAATACCGTTATTCCGATCTACGTGGTTGTGATTAATAAGTTACAAGCGGTGGGTTCATCTGCTTCACCTCCTTAACTTCGCGGCTGCTGACCTTCTACATCTCTAGGTTTGGTACACATATGACTTGGCTCAGCTTATCCCAGCAGCGGATGACATAATCAATAAACTGCAAACGTACCTCACTGCTGCTTTAAAGAAGCCAGGCCCTGTTTGTTCGACAATTCTCGATCCTCGTGTAAAATTGGAGTTTTACAAATCTCACTTCGACTCACTCTCTATATGTGGTCACTCGTCGGACTCATTGAAAGCGGACTTTATTGAGGTGGCACAGGCTTATGCAAGCTTTGCAACTCCTGACATAATCAATACCCAAGCTCCAACTCTCACACCTGCTACATCACTCGACGACGAACTTTTTGGGGTGCCAGATCTCGGTGACAATAATTCGGTCACAAACGAGATTACCCGTTACCTCTTGGAGCCACTCGAGCACAAGGACAATTGTATCCTTGCCTATTGGAAGGGAAGGGTGAAGGCTTACCCTGCCCTGTCTGCAATGGCACAGGCTTACCTTGCTATTCCGGCAACCAGCTGCCCCTCTGAGCATGTCTTCTCTGAAGGCCGTGCTGTATTCCAACATCAGAGATCAGCACTCCATCCTGCTACCGTTGAACGTCTTCTTTGTGTTAAAGAATGGTATCGTGCCTTTGGGCCAGTTTTTTTTGATGGCCTCAATGATTAGGATTTATAAGTGAATTAGTCTAATTACAAAGGAGCGCACTATTTGGCGCCCGCTTTCGAAAATCCCCAACGCCCGCTTTTCTCGGTACTTTCCCGCGCGTTCAAGCCAAATTTGGCCGCAGCCGCAGCAATTATGAGAAACCGGGCATTAGCCTGAAACCGGTTTGCCACATCTCACCTCTCTCACTCAGCATTCCTCCTAACTTGAAGACGACGTACCAATATCAAATTGGACCACGTTTTGTCAGACTAATGAATCTTTCAAGAAAGTCACTCCTACAGATCTTGAACAACCGGTGATGCAACCTTCTCATCTCCAATTCTGAGGATGAAAATCTATTGAACCAAACATTTATCTTTTTCGAACTCCTATTTTGACTGATTACAGTTGAAGTTGTATCTTATGACCGTCTTATCATTATCATATTCAACCTCATCATATTTTAATCGATCCCGAGTCAAATGATTGTTGTGAATGTATCTTATTTTTTATTCAGGTTGATCTTGATTAGAATGATTGTTTGAACTTGTATCTTTTTGGCCTTGGTTGTTTCTGAGTACAACAGTCTTTCATTTTATTTGAACTTTTATGACTGTTAACCACCTCACTCCAGGATTACATTGCAATCGGGGTCTTTGAAAAAGCAAATTAAGACATTGGATTTCAAAAACTATTGACAATATGCTTGTCATAAACCATGGTCTAACTCGGCATGTGTGTACGATTAAAAACCGGTTTGAAACCGGGCTACGGAAAGATGTAAAATTTGAAAACCGGGCATCGTGTTTTCAAAACCGGGCGTCGTGTTTTCGAAACCGGGCGCCAAATAGTGCGATCCATTATGAAATTGAAAGTACAAAAATGTACCCCTTTGTCAATGCGCGCAAAACCACCTCCATCTGCCCCCCCAGAGGGTCTTCCAATCTGCGGGGAGTGCGGGGATTTCGCGGGATTTGCTGTTCCAAATTGCCTCCCGCATCCCGACCTCGCGGGGTCGGGACGCGGGGAGTCCCCGAAATTCCGGGGCCGGGGCAAAGGTCTAGGTATAGCACATCTTGGAGCTTTCTTGGTTTGTAAAACAAGAGGCTTCTCTTAGCACACTTCAAGAGCCTTATAAGTCCAACTCCCAGAATACTTTAAACAATCACATATCAGATCAGGTTGATTTTTTTCACTCCAAAAGTAACAGGTGCTCCAATGAGCAAGTCATAATCCGAGCAAATATTGTATATATGGAAAGCCCCTGAATGCTTATGAATCCCAGGTAAACATCAATTGCTATATCATTTCTTGTCATGATATGGGCAAAAAGAAACATCTTCAAAATTTCTTTGTGATACTATCAATTGGCTACTGCAAGCAAATACCAAGGTGTCCTGCCAAGAGCCAAACAGAGATCTTAAACGCGTCTGATCCTAACCATATTTTGGTCCGACCCGTCAAGCTGGCGTGTCCGAGCGGTCTAAGGAGCCAGATTTAAGTCTTCAGCATGTCGAGCGCCTGGATTCCTGGTAGTGAAAACTGCGTGGGTTCGAATCCCACCGCCAGCATGTTCTTTTTGCAGCTTCCAAGCCAGGTTGTAAATATTTTCGAGGAATTTCTAACAGGTCTGTTGAGAAGTAGTGGAATGGTAATTAATGAGTATGTAAACGAGCTGCGGAAATGTGATTGAGTTGGGATCGTCGTCACCTCACATGCTTGTAGCAGGGGGCATCAAGGCTGATAGTCAGAACTGGAATTGATTGCGTTTGCTATAGTAGGATTCTGGACACAGCAACCGTACCGCACATGTTTCCAATTAAGCAAGATCATTAACTAAGAATCGGGTACTGCTTCATGGAGAGAGAAGAGATTGTAAATGGAATCACAAGAAAAAATACAGCTAAAACCTGCCTGAACGTTATTATACATGTCACTCGCATATCAATATAAAGGATGAAATGAAAAAATGACAAACAAAATCACGAAAAAGCTTGGAGGCCAGTCATTGCCTTACCAAGAATCAATGCATGGATATCCTAAGTTCAAAAAAATCAAGAGATGGATGATGTCAGCTTGCGTGGTTCAAGTAAGACGAGCGAGCTATGAGACCAACATGAGTGCCTTCATATGTGTTTGCAACTTGAAGGTTAGCAGCGATACGACCAATATGATACTCATCTGAGACTGCATTTCCACCCAGGACATCCAACAAAATTCGAGCGTGTTCCAAAGCCTTACCGCAGTTATTCCGTTTCAATAAGCTGACCATTTCGGCTATCGATATCGCAAAAAAGCATGTCAAGCCAAATCAAGTAGAGTATGAAAATTTTATAAACTTACGGCACCATGTTCCCTGGTCCTTCAATCGACCCAGTTGAATGGACGCGCAAAGTCCAAGAACTGCCTCGGTGTTAGCATCAACGAGCTTTTTCTGAACAAGTTGAAAACTAGCCAAAGGCCTATTAAATTGCACTCTGTCCAGAGCATACTCTCTCGCTCTCTTGACACAATCTTCCAGGGCTCCAATCACTCCGAAGGATATACCAAGCCTTGCACTGTTGAGACAAGAGAATGGGCCTTTCAAGCCAGTTACTTTTGGAAGTACATTTCCAGAAGGAACAGGAACCGAGTCCATAAAGATGGAGCCTGTGGTGCTTGCCCGTAGTGCCAGCTTATGTTGGATTTTAGGGGCCGATAGTCCGGGCATACCCTAACACGATCGTGTCCAGAACATGTAAAAGAGGGTAGCATAGGCTAAGTTGAGAGGTCATCACTCACTTTCTCTAATATAAATCCCCTTATCTTGCCATCCCATTTACACTTGGCCCAAATAATGAACACATCGGCAATCGGCGAGTTGGTAATCCAGGTTTTACTTCCATTCAAGACTAAGTAGAGCAAATTGAGTCGTGATTGATGCAGCTGGAATTTGGTGAATTTGATGGCACATACCAAAGCCCCCGCTACCGTCAGTCGCTTCCATGGCTGTGGTCAACATTCCAGCAGGATCTGATCCATGACTAGGTTCAGTGAGCCCAAAGCAACCAATCATGTTACCACTAGCTAACTCCGGTAGATAACGTTGTTTCTGTTCTTCGCTCCCGAACTCATCTGTAGTCGATCATGAATTTCAATCATACGTCAATGGCCGCGCGGGTTTGATAAAATTTTGGTACTTACTGATGGGATGCATAACTAAAGACGACTGCACGCTCATTGCAGATCTATAACCTGAATCTACACGTTCGACTTCACGAGCAAGTAGACCGTATGCGACGGTAGACACCTGAAATCGATTCGTGAGTTGATGTGTCAGGCTGGCTTATGAGATCTGTCTACTGAGAGCATCAGAAGCCGGTAAAAACGATCTCACACCCGCACATCCATAACCTGATATGGTAGGTCCAAGAAAGCCAAGTTTTCCCATTTCAGACATCATTGTTGAGTCGAAGGCTATGACATCAAGATATACAGGTTAGGGAAGATCAAGCTAAGTTTGAAGGTACCAAGAAACTAAGCACACTGACTCTCATTCCTGTGACCCTCTAGTACCCTCGGCATCAAATTCGTTTGACAATATTCATGACTAGCATCCCTGGATGAACGAGTTCACATGGTATCAGATCAGAGCACTTGAAGCTAATTTTAGAAACAATTATTGATAATTTGTTTTCTAGAACCAAAAACGACGTGCTTGATTGCGATTTCTTCTTCGTTCAATAAACTCTTCTCAAGTCGCAAAGGGTCTTCCCAATCGTAAGGGACGAATGAAGTTGATTTACTTTCTAAATTTGTAGTGTTGATTGAATATGGTCGTAAGTCACTGTTCGAAACGATGCTTGGTCGGCTCAAGTTCCTAAGAGGCTTTGAAAGGAGACGAATGGACATTTCTTTAAAACTGATGAAGTTTTGGTGTTTAATAGAAAGTGAGGAAAAGTAAACATTTGACGTCACTTCATGACCAGTGCATACATTCAGCTCTTCACTTCTCGGTGCTTGAAGGAGTGTACCGTCACGGTACCGACTACTTCGGGCATTCCTCAGCAATATCATGATGCAACCTTTTCAAAAGCGAAATGTGAAGTTTGAGCATGGAGCCTCAGGCTGAACCTATCAATCCGATATCTGATGGTACTCATATTCGTTTTCCTTCGACCAAACCAACCAGACTAGCGACATCGAAATCATTAAAATCATCTCTATCTCGTAACTTGTTACGATGCGCCAAGTGGTGAGTAAAAGATGTACTGATATTTAAGAGTCATGAAGTTAGGTCAGTTGTACAAGCTCACTTCTGGTCATATTTATAACTGAATGACTTTGAAATTCGGGATAGGTCATCAGACGGTTCTGCAATTCTGACAGAAGCAGAAGATCGAACCATTCGGCTATTCGTTTGGTAAGCTTGATTCTTTGTGGTCAGTTATGATGACAGATATTCATCAGCGAGGTAGCTACAAATATGAAACTAACTTTTTTTTCCATTCATAAAAATTCATATTCAGCCCTCCTCCAGTGGCAGAGAGCTCCGAGGATAGCGAGGACAGACTTCATGAAGAATGGAAACCACGCAAGGAGATCACAGCTGCTGATGCTGTATTGTCTACATGCTGGTTCCCACATTCACGTTCGGATGATCCAGCCAGGTATTGTTTTGCTACGGCTGTCAAAGATCATCCGATACATCTTCTAGATGCAACAGACGGGAGGGTTAGTTCGTAGATTTATATTCATTGCTTCTCCTAGCCTAGTGGCGACGGTCTGATGGACAGGTGTAATGCAGTCGAATTTTGCTGTACTAACTGATTTGAAGTTGATTCATCCAAATAGCTTCGGGCGTCATATCCCCTCGTGGATCATCGAGAGCGAATGGTTGCTCCGCATTCTATGCTGTTTTCCCAAGATGGTACTAGGTACGTAATGGTCATCAAAATTTGTTCACCCTTCGAGAGATTCACACAGAATGGTACCCACAGTTTATATGCAAGTCACGAATGCGCTATTGAAATATTTGATATTTCGAGACCTGGTTGTCCCGGTGAACGTTATAAAACCTCACCTACCCGTCGAAGTCGAGATGGTCAAAAAGGTAAACTTGATTTAATTTATTCATCTTGATTTTTATGGTAAACTTTGCTCAAAATGTTCATATATTCCGTTAGTATCATCGGGTCCTCTAAGTCACCTCAGCATCAGCTCCTGCCTCTTGCCTATCTTTTTCGGATGAGTTCTTTTTGTTTTTCTTTTTCCTTTTTTTTCTTTTCTCTTTTTTTTTTTTTTTTC
>NW_006769011.1:0-11630 GCF_000204055.1 Melampsora larici-populina 98AG31
AGCAGTCAAAGCAGACCAGCCAATAGTGCAGGCTAGCCCCCAGTGATTTCCAACAAGCAGCAGAACTTTCTTCTTCTACATCCAAGCTAGGGCATGGAGCTGGTGTAGGGTCATTCTTGAAAGATTGTGTTGGTGGAGCTGACATTCTTTCCTGGTCTAGAAGTAATTTTCTATACCTCATGTCCTTTGCATACACTGACTGTGTTGGTGGAGCTAACATTCTTCCTTTGTCTTGATGTGATTTCATATGCTCAATATCCTTTGCATACACTTTGTTATTTTTCAAAAGCAATTGACCTTTGTTGATACGGTCATCCTTGGCAACATCCAAAACACCATATTTTATTGGAGCCATTGCGGCAGAAAAAGCAAGAGTTGAAGTACTACTACCACCAATGTCTGCTTCAAATGAGCTATCTTGTAGAGCCATTCCTGTGACTATATTTTCTATGCTCAGTAGATAAATCATAAAGCAGTTTCTAAGATTGATCTTGAATACATGGTCTTTCTGTGCAATCATTCCAGTGATTCAATTGCTGTAGAGTGGTTTGGTTTGAAACAAATCAGCCTGTGTCCTTGTAGGTTGATGTTGCTGTCAAGAATCAAGCTGGTGTCTAGCAGAGTCTTGTCAGCTTGGTGTTGAGGCTTACAGCCCTCTTGCCCTTGGTCTTTAGAATGGGTTCTTGATTACCACAAGGGATTTGATCAGGTATCATACTCTTATGAGTCTGAAAAATTAAACAACCTTATGTGAAGCTCATCTCAGATCATTGTCAGAGAGACTGAACATATTGATTGTCTTGTGACACTTGTGAGGACATCCAGATTGTGCAGATGATCTGTACAGATCTGTAGATTGGATTGTTTTACATAATTTGACTTGATGTTTGTGTTGAAGTTGTTACTTATGTCCTCAACAAACATGTCACAACAGTGACCCCTTAATCTCTACATCATTGTTTGAATCTCACATTACATCTTACATAACATCATACTTTGGCTCTCCTTATGAACTTGATCAGCTTGGGAGTGAATTGGTTCTTTGACATCTCAATCTTCTCATAATAGCTAGAGACTCTTCTTAGCTGAGTACATAGACACAAAGGTTTTGGTTCCTGTTTCAGCTTTTTAATTCATAGGCAAGACACATCAGATGCCAAGGTTTGCAATTATAACATACATGCAGAAAACTAAGTCCTAGTTACTGAAACCTGAGGCAGAACTTCAAACCACACCCCATGAGACCAAAATTGGATTAGATATACTTCTTGGGTTCCCTCTTCAAGACATGCAACTACTTATTGAACCACTTCATTGCCCGTGCCAAGGTAAAGAACTTGATCATCAGTTTCTACAATGTGTCACATAGGAAAGAATCAAACTATCATGTCAACATATTGTTACAGTTGATAGCTGATGAGAAATATCAAAAGGTCCTACTGACAGCTGAGTATATAATATGCCTGAAAAAACTGACACAACACACAGCAACCTCTAAGTATTGATCAAGGCTTCACATCAAACGTACCCTGGTACCTGTTGCAGAGGAAAAGGATCCAAAAGGTTACATAGAAATAATACTTCATACAAGAGACTTCCAAAGCAAGAAACAATATTAATCATTGCATAGCGCATAAGGATTAGTTTGAAAACAAGACAAAAAATTGTGTTAATTTTTTTTGGTTAAATGTGATTTTCCATCTGGATTTACATTTAGCCATCTAGTACACAAGATCCCTCAATGTTTGGCTAGCATTGGGTTATATATGGGGGCTGGGGGGTTACCACTGATTACTGTGACCTGATTAACATCAAGCAACATAGGTTTTTGAATCTTATGCTGAGGAATTTCAAAAAGTGAGATCCTCTTAAATTATCTTGCCCACTGTTTTCACTAGCAAATTACAACCTTTGAACAATTTTCTGAAGCTTTAAAATATCTTGATGCATGAGCCTCAGCTACATAGAAGTTCCTGGAGGAATTAAAAGCTCTGTATCAGAAGATGATCATTGGCATCTTCTTCAACAAGAACCATAGATAACCCCAGCATTGATGGTGAGGAAGAGCACATCTTTGGCTCGACTTTTCGTGTGGGTCCGTAGAGATAACTTTGAAGATGATTTAATTATAGGAGCTGGAAGTAAAGCAGTTTCAAGATTCTTGACCATTTGGGGTCCTTGGTCGTGCATAATGCAGTCTGCAAGAAATTATCTACACCACGGGGGGGTTTCGTGTCAGAAAATGGCTAGACCCCCATCTGAGAACGGTCTGGTCAGGATCAGGGCTGCAGACCGCAA
Source organism: Melampsora larici-populina 98AG31 (assembly GCF_000204055.1). Lineage (NCBI taxonomy): Eukaryota > Fungi > Basidiomycota > Pucciniomycetes > Pucciniales > Melampsoraceae > Melampsora > Melampsora laricis-populina. The sequence continues at coordinate 2,299 of NW_006769011.1, forward strand.
TCAAGACCGAAGCAGGGCCGCCTGCCGCTCAGTAACTCACAGGCCGCCCTTGGCCAGCTGCGCATGACCAACAGACCGTCTAGCACAGCCAACAGGCCGTCGAGCTCGACGGGAAGACCGTCGAGCTCGACCATGAGACCAAGCTAAGCTCCGCAAACCCGGGTCGACACGGCCCCGGTTTAAACACCTCCCGAAGTTATTTTTTTCGCACAAGTCCCCCATCTCAATTCACCACGTGAGGACCACGAACACCACCACCGATCATGACACCCCCACTACCTCAATGTCAGTACCAAAAATCAGAATCAACTCATGCAACGTTAAGGAATTGTTGACCCAATTGATCACCAGGCATGACCTCACATCCGCAACGACAAGGGCCGACTAGATATCGTTGCAGTGTGTGCCCAGGTGGACACAGCATGAGAACATTATACCCTCACGCCTCATCCGCGGCTCATCTCGCCGCAGTTCAAGATTTCTTGAAGGAACAGGACGCTGAACGTGCCCTCAGAAACCAATCCGACAACGCCAGGCCAGCAAATGACCCCCCGCGGTTGGACAACCTCGCCAACCAATTGCATTTTACTCATGACATCTTGGATCACGATTCGGATCCCCCTTCCCCTCCGCCGTCACCTCTCACCCTGCTACGTGGTCTCGATCTCAATCAGCCGGACCCTTTTGACCTTGGTTTGGGTGACGACGCTGCCGATTCGGACACCTCGGAAGGAGGATTGGATTTTGACAGGATGCGGTTGGCCATCGAAGCGCTGGAGAACGAGCTAGACGACGACGATGCTCGCTTGGACGAGGAAGCCCTAGAAGAAGATATTGCAGGAGTCCGAGTTCAAGACGCCGCCGAGTGGCACCCGTTCAAAAAAAAAGAGGTAAACGTACTTTCGATATGGGTGACACAATATCGAAAAATGCTAACCTTGCCCACGTTGCAGCATGTCGTAGCGTTGTTGATGATAGGTTCAACACGGAACTTACTCTCACGGACACAATACCACCGAATTCGATCGATACTGCGAATCGTTGGGGTGTACCTGCCGGAATGGGGAACCCTGAGGGCGGTGGTCAAACGATTGAAGGACAATCTAGGGCTACACCTTCGCGAACGGACCAGCCCTTGCGGGAACCCACTATTTGGGTTGGATATTAAGAACATCATCATAAATGTGAGTAACATCATGCATCTTTGCACGCTGACACGGTCAGAACCCACTGACGATGACTTTCCAGGAGTTGGCCAACCCTTTGGTCAGCCCTCACCTGGTATATGTCCCTGAACTGACGATCGATGGCCCGATAAACCGGCTATCACAGTCCAAAAAATGGCACGAGCTATTACCTCCACCACTCTGAGTCCCAATGGTTACCTCGAACCATGTTCACTATTACATATATGAACCGGTGCAACTTCGCACTCAGCAGCTCGTTGTTCCTATTTTTTTTTTCCAACAAGACGAGTGCCTGATGGCTAAGTGCCTTCCGGCGCTCGTCATCCCGGATCCACACCATGCACGCCAATTGAAGATTGTCATTCCCGAGGAGCCGTCGTTCGACGGTGGAAACCTGTTCACAATCAAGTGCACAGAGTTCTGGAAAGGCGTCGCGGAAATTGAGGTCAAGGATGGTGTTTTCCTGAAGGAGTTATGCGGAGACTACATGTACCGTAAGTCGGGTGATCATTTGCATATATTAATTCTTATGCTACATGGCCACCTTTGATTGACCTCCTCCTGCCCCGTAGATCCGTGCAATCTGGCTGCACCATCCCACCCGGTGGTTAATCCGTGGCGTGTGAAGGCTGGAGGCAAAGTCATACGTCATGTCCCCATCACCTTATACTCCGATGACACGTCAGGTAATGTGTCCAAGAAGTGGAATAAACACATGTGTGTTTACTTCACGCTGGCCGGATTACCACCGGCGCTATCCAATCAAGAATATAATGTGCATTTCCTTGCAACCTCGAATTGCGCAACTGCTCTGGAACTATTTGACCAGATTGTCGACGACATAAAGTAAGTCTCGCTTGTGTTCTTCCACTGTCTACTACAAGCTGTTCATACTGCTTTCCAATTTGCCAGTGAACACGGTGATCGCGGCTTCACCGCGTTTGACCAGACCCTTGGAGCAGACGTGTTGGTCATACCCGTCGCGCTGTGCCACCTGGGGGATTCCCCCATGCATGCGGAAGTTACCAACACTCTGAACCCGGCGAACACCCTGACTCCTTGCCGCATGTGTCAGTTGTCAGCGTCCAAAATGGCCGACAAAGAGACGGACGGATTTGTACGCGCTTTCATCGGCCTGGACGAACATGGTCACAAGGTAAGTCAAACTGATACCTCTCTGGATCAACATGTGGCTGACCTACCTACCCAGTCTCTACTGCCTGGCCGTGATTGGCACGTGACTAGGGAAACGACGAGGTACATTTGGGACACGGCCCAAATGCGAAACAACAAGTCGCGCGTGGAAGCATTGAACCGAGAATACGGGGTTAAGGATACTCTCAACAAATATTTTGGAAAGCAAGTTCACGTCGCTCACGAGACACTACCGCGCGCCGAAGTCGAGCAAGTCTGCCAAGACTTGAACGCCCAATACGGTGAACGATTATTCAATCCTTTCTTGAGGCTCAAAGGTAAGTGTCATGTGCGGACACCGCGTGGAAATGTCACTGACTGACATGTTGCATTTCATAGGCTTCAACGGTCACACCGATACCCCCGTAGAGGTCTTACATGTGGTACTGTTGGGGATCGCAAAGTACTTATTCGGAGATACAATGAAAGAAATCGGCCATATCAAACCGGGTTCGAAGATGTACAACGACATCTCGGGTCGTTGGCGATCGGTCAACATTAAAGGTTTGAAGGTCCCACCAATACAACCTAACGTGTTTATCACCTATTATCAAAGTATGGTTGGAAAGGAATTCCGCACGGTATTGCAGACCGTGCCTTATGTTTTGTTCGAACATATTTCCCCAAAGAAGAGGGAAATGTGGACTTCCCTCTGTATACTCAGTTCTTACATTTTCCAGACGGACATCCCTAACATGACGACATACCTTGCCAAGTTGGACAATCATATCTCTCGTTTCCTCCACAACCTGATGTCTCTCAACGCCCGGTGGGTCAATAAACCCAAGATTCATATGTTGATCCACCTTCAAGATTCCATTAGGCGGTTTGGTCCAGCTTCTCTCTTTGCAACTGAGAAATTCGAGTCATTCAACGGGGTTGTTAGGCATGCGTCTACTCACTCGAATCATCATAGTCCAGGCCAGGACATCGCAACGACGTTTCTGACACGCCTGATGCTGAGACTGTTGATCTCGTCGTCATCTTTTTACGACCGCGAACTCCAAACTCGTGTTTTCCCCGGCGCACAATTACGGAAGTTGTTGACCTCGGTCCCCGAATTATACCAAGCCATGGGCCTCGACCGTCATCTGGACGCCACATATGACTTTCGCATCGGCCGTGAGTTCGTGACACACGTTGTGTCACATGTTCAGCGACGCTGAAAATAGCTTTGCAGGCCTGGAAGATCCGCAACCGGCGACCCCAGCCGTCCTTTCCACTCCCCCTCAGGTTCGAGGAATGAAAGCATATCAATCCATCCATTTGACTCGGTCCCAAAAGGTGGAACGCAACGATTTTGTATTGGTGAGAGCTATATTAACCCGTCGATGTTTAGGCCGTCGCGTCTGTCAGCCCTGGGTACATATACATGTACCCAAAACTAACTTATAATATAGAACTTTCACTTATAAACCTAATTACATGTACATACAGCTTATAAAACATATGTAACATATAATAAAACATATACAAACACCAATTACATATACATATACATTTAAAAACATATGTAACATGTAATAAAACACCAATTACACCTCATAACTCAGTGTCAAGAGTTAAAATGCTTATACTACATAAATTACATGACACATATATGTAATTATGTAATACTAATAATAATAATAATTAATAATAATCATCAAACCCTAAACCACAGTAATGATACAATCAAATATCACTACAATTAGGTTTGGAGAGGAGAGTATATAAACCCCTCCTCTCTCAGCCTTCAAGAACTTTCCCCCAAGCATTTTATTACACATATCTTTTAAAGAACCTTTAAAGTTCCTTTGAAGTACATAATCAAAAGTCTTATACTTATAAGACTAGTGATTCACTTCATCTCTTTAAAGCAGATTCCTGCCTAAAAGATAAAGTAATTTCATTCTTCATCCTTTGGATCCTCTACTTTCCCCAAGTAGAACTTTTCAGGTTAGTAACCTCTCAAAGAACTCCAGGTTAGTCACCTTTTGAACAACTGCAGGTTAGTAACCTTTATCAACTCTCAGGTTAGTGACCTTTTGAACAACTGCAGGTTAGTGACCTACAACAACTCACAGGTTAGTGACCTTCTGATCAATAACTACCAGTTGGTGACTATAAATAACCAGGCTAGTGACCTACATATCACTCTTTGATCTGTTACCTTGAAGATTAAGGGAGGGCCTTGGATCCAGCCTTATATTATTGTATTTCAAAACCTCCTTCTAAGGAGTCATTTAACTGTAGTCTGTCTGGATTTATCCAAACAGACTGTCAGTCTCATTTCCTTTCTTCCTTTCATTTTTATTTCAAATTGTATTTACAAAATTATATTTGAAATACAACTATTTTAAATAAAAGGAACCTAACTACCCTTCCCATAGTGAGCCTAGAGTACTCTAAAGAATACCCTACCCTCACAGCGTCACTGATGATTCATCGCGTCATACGTGTGCCTCTAGCTGTCGACCAGCGGGCGAATCGGCCGGGTGATTTCCATTTGGAAACCGGAAGGGATGTCAGACACGAAAACCATCCTAGTGCTCAGATTGTGCGATAAAGGGAGGGTACTTCAATTTTATGGGATGCGCGAGCTGATACTGACCGCAGACGATATCGCCATATCCGTCAAGGTGAGTGACCGCTCATGTCGAATCACATCGATGCAGCGTCAATTGACATATTCTTGAACGCAATCTGTAATCTCCCAGGAAGTTAAATGTCTGCTGAATGTGCAGCACAACTGTCACGAAGCCAAATGCCCGGTGGCCAAAAACCACGAGAAAATGATAGAGCGTAAATCATCATCGGTGTTGGTTTGGTCGGTCCAGCATGTAGAACACAACTCATTCGTGATCAATGGCTCCGCCCAGTACTCAAGCGAGTGCCACCGGAAGGCAACAGACTGTGCATTTCATCCTGTCACCCCGGAGAATTGGACTCGCGCCATTAACATGGGGCTCAGGGTATGGCGAGACGAACCACGACCTGGAAGGAAAACAGGCCCGGTTGATAACGCCTCCGTTATGGGGTAATAAATTCCTACTCACCCGTCTTACTCACCATGTGCACCTTGGACGTGTTGTATATATGTACTCTCACGGGCTGATATTGGCAGGGGACTATCAATTGCAAAAATCAGGCCAGTCAAACATGACTGAGACCAGTTGAGTTTCACCCGAATAGTATTGACATGGCTCATCAGCGGTTGCACCCTAAACCACCCAGCAACTTTACAAGTTTTTCAACAACATGTAATGATAGAACATTTCGCCGTGAATGACGAGTCGAACAGCAAAGGTGTAAGGGATCCCCCACTCAAGCAAACGAGCGAGGCTTATATATTCTCGGAATATAAAAATGTCCCAATTAGTAACGTATTGTTTCTTCAGGATGGGCATCACCACATCCATCTGGTCCTCATCCATTCCAGCAAACGCAAGGTATTCCCACAGGGACGCCTTTGTGATCAGCCGCCTGAGGGTCGAATAACAAATGTCTGGTGGCATTCCTGGTGCCGGATCGGAGTAACCTGGTGACACAATGCCTTCGTCAGTACCAGTTTGGCCTTCATTAAGACAAGCATCTACTGATGTACATAACTCGCGAGGATCACTCTGAGTACTCGACCGGTCCCCCCCATCTTCATCAGGCTCCATCTTGACAAGGTGAGTACTCGCCCGGTCCGCCCCATCTTCGCCATCCTCCATCTTGACGACTCCGTGTTCCATTCGAATGTCAGACAGGTGATTGACTGCGTTTTCCCCCAGATCGGTAGCGTCACTTTCAGGTCGGGTTTCTCCACTCGGGTTCCTGTTAGTGATCAATTTGAGGGTCAATTGATCACGCGTGATTTAAAGAAGGTGAATCCAGCTAAACGCACCAAGGCAGACGAGCACTGAAATCATCAGATATTCGATTTGCGCGCTCAATTGCGCTGGGAATCGGGTCGTACCGGATTCCTGGAATACATCTGCGGGTTGGCAAGACGCGTGCAGGTGGCATGTTCGACCAACGTGACGACAACAAATCGGGAGACGCGACGCGAGGCCGGGGATTACGAAGACGCAATTGGCAACCTGTTATGCCCGCGCTCAGCACCTGAAACAGCCCTAAATCCATGATGGCACGGAGAAGATAGGTCTGTTTCAGGTTTACCCAGTCACTGGGATTTTGCGCGTTTTGAAAAGTCAAGGAATCCCAGTGACTGGGACTCACCCCGCGAAGCCTTTGCTCGGATCAATGTAAGTTAAATCGAGTGCGACTCGAAGTGATTAAAGGGCCTCTCACCACTGCCCTTTCCTTTCAGTCCGCTCGCAGGGATCTCACTTTGTGACATGAACGGCGACCTCACTCTCAGTGAGTTTGTGCCCTTCATTGTACCTTTTGGGGGAGGACTCCTTGTTTTTTTTCGTTATATTGAATCGTATCCCAGACAGCATATTCGACGTGCCTTTTGAAGCACCCTTTGGCGCGTCTCAAGGCACAAGTGACGGTCCTCATTCCTCGGGGGCCACCCTATTTGGGTTGAATAATCATGGGGCCTTGATGAATCCTATAGGTCTGCAGATCCGACATGACTTTCTCAGGTCAATATCACTGACATTACCTTTGGCAGGTTCTGCATTTGAAGACGCCCCTCGAGGACGGGAAGACACCTTTGCACGACGATCGTTCAGTCATGGGGGCGCGGGAATGAATGACGCTCTTGATGGGCGCCCCTCCAGTGTGTACAGAGGCCAACAACGCGATCGCTCCGCTTCACCTCGTGCAAGAACCACCCAAACCAGCGGCACACGATCAGACCACCGCGGCTCGTTTCAATTGCACTCGAACCGAGGTGGAGCTTACGGACCTGCCGCTGATATCGATGGTCGCCCCGATCAAATTGAAAATCAAACTGACCCAGGAAGATACGCGTACCCCCTGACCGGCCAAAACCTCCAGAGTTTCGAATCCATGTCCGAGAAGGTTGGCCTAGACACAGCAGGTCATGCGTTTGCCCTCATGCAAGCCGAGGTTGGTGACGATTCCAACGTCCTCCAGCCGATTTCAACGATGTTAATTTCCGGACATACTTCTTATCACCCTTCAAGCTAATCTCCGACAATAACCGTCATTTGGGGCAAGCCGTCATGCAGGGGCAAATCATGATGGAGGTGTCGCACTTACGTGGTCAACTCGCGCAGATGACTGATCAACTGGCTAGTGTGTCGAACTTACATGGCCAAATCGCTAACATGACTGAGCAACTGGCGACGGTGGCACAAATCGTTGAGGCACTTGCCTCAGCTCCTCCCCAACCACCTGCACAAGCTCCGTCCTCAATGGAATCTACTGTGGTTGCAACCTCAGTTGTTGACGCGCCTTGGGAGCCCAGTCCTCAACTTCTAGTACGTTCTACTTTCTATTCGCCGCATCTCGTATGAACGCTAACCCGTTTTGATGCACCAGGACGTGATGAACCCGCTCGCCTTGAGCCTTATGAATTCTCCGCAGTTGTTTTCGTATACCGCATTGAAGAACAAGCGCGAGGGCATACTACCGCATTCCTTGTTCAACGTCATGAAAGTACGCTTGGGATAATTTCAATGTTTGAGACAATGTCACTCCTTCATTTCATTCTGACCGATCTTGCTACTTCTCACTACGTAGCTCACGATAGCCAAGGAAAGCGCTGCCTTCATTGCGAGAAACCTTCCTCCTGTCCATCAAGGAGTGGAGGAAGCTTCTGCAGCCAAGAGGTACCACTCGGCGATCAAAGATTGCGGGAAGCACGCCAGAGAAAAGGTCCACATCGTGGTGAGTTACCTTTCTCAATATAGCAATGGTAAGACAGGGAATTCACGTATATACACAGTTGTTAACAGGCATTCATGATCCTAAGATGGGCGAGGAAGTAGATGAACCGGTTCCCCATATCAAGTCGATGGTCCAGCAGGTAAGTCTTGCTTCATTTTGAATCTCCTGTTTGGTTTCCGCGCTGAACATATTTACGTCGTAGGTCGCTCAACGCTGTGGCACGGTGGGTGTGAAGTGTCACATGGACACTGTCTGGGCAGCAACCGACTTATTGACACGGGCACGGATAGCGTACCTGGTAAGCAACTTAGGACTCACATCAATAATAGTGTGGGTGGCTCACCCACGCTACTGTTCTCCCCGATGATCGTGAATGTCAGCGTCGCGAAGCCGCCAGGATTGTACTGAAAGGCGGCAAAGGCAGCCAATCAATCTGGGCGTGTGTGGATAAGCAGCTATCGAAGATGCGGCTGAGGGATGACGAGCGCTATTCTATTGCGTAAATAAAATCCTTATTGAATCACATTGTCCACTCACCGTTTGCTGACATCCCTCCACCTTACAGATTCTATCAAATCATCTTTGACGACGACTGCAAGTACTTTGATGGGGCCACTTTTTTTAACGAGCTCAAAGAAAGAGGAATGAATTTGGATTTGCCATCCGATGAGGCCATATTGGCACGCATGGCTGTAGCCCCGGCTGCTGACCCAAGCGCTTTGGTATAGATAGGCACTGTGACAAATGGAGCTTATGAAAGCTTTATGAATGGGCACGGATGATTACGAAACCGAAATATATTGATAACATATTTAATTGCATTGTTGACCCCTTAACTGCTGCCTCTATTCTGAGTCTACGTGGAGATTCAACGTATGCTTGAGCAGCTGAAAGCCGTATGACTTCCCCTCTTGACGCCATGGCAATTCCGTTCGCCTCTTTTGCCCTGTGCAACCGATAAACGTGTGGTTTTGACCAGGTACAAGCGTGCCAGATAATTTGGTACCGATGCGCGTGTGAGGTGGCCGATTCGATAATATTCGGATAACTCGGTCCGAGGATATGCTTGCGCGCATCTCTCGGGCCGTACACTGCGTCGGCGGTCTGAAGGCGGTTTTTTTGCGCCTGCTAGTCGCACACCTGGCGGCTCGCAGTCGGCAC
>NW_006769012.1:0-2660 GCF_000204055.1 Melampsora larici-populina 98AG31
AGTGGTGTCGGGGCTAAGAAGAAGTCTCATTGCAGTTGTAGAATCAACTTCGTCAAGACCGGACAAAGCTCGAGGAACCACAAGGAGGAGCCTATGAGGCATGCTAGGAATCTTGACGAGGGGGTGGAGCCTGAAAACTCATTAACACCCCCGCAATGTGCGTATATTTCTAATTATTCAAATGACGAAAAAGAAGCAGCTAGCAAGCCATTACATCATGTAGAAAACTTAACACACACGAATTCGAACGAACACATTTAACTGCCGGAACAAGAGAAACGAAATGAAACTGCAGCTGACCGTAAGGCAGCTTTGTTGGTGCCGAAAAACCCCTTGGAGGACCACGAAAGACGGGATCCTACGAGGCAAGCTAGGCACCATGACAAGGGGGTTGAATTCAAGTTGAGTTCGTCACAGCCCCCGCAGAGTACGTGTAAACATTCTTCAATCTCAAATGTGAATGAACATGCTGGCAAGCGTTTTTCTTTTCAACCACAGCATGCTATCCAACGACTCAACTCAAGCCTAAATCGTCAAAACAAAGTGATGGATCAACTACGAACTTTACAACCACCGACAAAATCAATGATTGATGTAATGAAAACGTCATGGAACCTGTCTGCGAAGATAGCAGCAGATCAAGTGAAGGACTCACCTACTAAGAACGCGGCTGAACTCGTACCCGAATGCTATCACGACTATTTACCTATGTTCGAAAAGAGCAATTCTGACGTTTTACCACCTCATCGCCCATATGATTTCAGAGTTGATTTGATACCTGGAGCATCGCCACAAGCAGGAAAAGTTATTCCTTTATCACCGAAAGAAACTGAAGTGCTTAATGAGATGCTTGAAAAAGGACTGAAAAATGGAACAATTCGCCGTACAACTTCTCCTTGGGCAGCTCCTGTCTTATTTACCGGCAAGAAAGACGGAAATTTACGACCCTGTTTCGATTACAGACGACTCAATGCCGTAACTGTAAAGAACAAATACCCCCTTCCACTGACAATGGAACTAATAGATAGCCTACTAAATGCAGATGAATTCACGAGTTTAGATATGAGGAATGGGTATAATAATCTAAGGGTCAGGGAAGGCGACGAAGCAAAACTAGCATTTATATGTAAATCTGGCCAATTTGAACCGCGAACAATGCCCTTTGGACCAACGGGAGCGCCTGGATTTTTTCAGTACTTCATTCAAGATATACTGAAAGCTCATATAGGCCAAAATGTGGCTGCGTATCAGGATGACATATTAATCTACACCGGTCCAGGAGTTAATCATCAAGAGGTCGTGAAAGAAGTTTTGGAAATATTAAGACGTCAAAATGTATGGTTAAAACCTGAAAAATGTAAATTCTCAAAGAAAGAAATTTCGTATTTAGGATTAATCATCTCAAAGAATCAAATTAGGATGGATGAAAGCAAAGTCAAAGCAGTAAAAGACTGGCCAACCCCAAAAAATTTATCTGAAGTACAGACCTTTTTGGGATTTGCAAATTTTTACAGAAGATTCATTGATCAGTTCTCAAAGATCGCACGACCACTGCACGAGCTGTCACAAAAGAATGTTGCGTTTGAATGGAATGAACAACGTCAGAGAGCATTCGAAACACTCAAGACTGCGTTCACCACCGCCCCGGTATTGAAAATTGCGGATCCATACAAAGCTTTTGTATTGGAATGTGATTGCTCTGACTATGCGCTAGGAGCGGTACTTTCTCAAGTGTCTGATGATGACAATGAACTACATCCTATTGCATACTTATCAAGATCTCTAATTCAGGCAGAGCGGAACTATGAAATATTCGACAAGGAATTATTGGCAGTAGTAGCATCTTTCAAAGAATGGCGACAGTATCTCGAGGGGAATCCAAACCGCCTCAATGTTATTGTGTATAGTGATCATAAGAATTTACAATCCTTGATGACAACCAAAGAACTGACACGGCGGCAAGCAAGGTGGGCCGAAATTCTTGGCAGCTTTGATTTTGAAATTAGATTTCGACCAGGTAGACAATCCACCAAGCCAGATGCGTTATCTCGGAGACCGGATTTAGTCCCAGCTGAAGGAACAAAGCTCACATTTGGACAGCTACTAAAACCCAAAAATTTGCCTGCTGATGCATTTATTGATGAATTAGAGATTATTGATAAATGGTTTGAAGAAGAAGAATTGCTGGAACAAGATAAAGAGAACAACAGTGAAGAAGAAGATAACAATCAAATGCTTATGACCGACAGAGAAATATTACAAATTATAAAGATGAAGAGCAAGTCCGACCCGAAAATCAATGAGATGATTAGGCTTTGTGCTGAAATGCCAATGTCGAAGCATATCAAGGACTATCAAACTATTGATGGCATTTTATATTTCAAAAACAAGGCTGTTATTCCGTCTGACACTGATTTGAAATTACACATCCTTCGTTCTAGACACGATAGCAGATTAGCAGGTCATCCGGGGAGAATGCGAACGTTAGCACTGGTAAAGCGCGCATATCACTGGCCGTCAATGAAAGCATTCATCAACAAATACGTGGACGGATGTGGATCATGCCAACGCGTTAAATCTAGGACCGAAAAGCCATTTGGAAGTCTCCAACCTTTACCTATCCCGGAAGGACCATGGCTCGACCTTTGCTACGACCTAAT
>NW_006769012.1:3182-12013 GCF_000204055.1 Melampsora larici-populina 98AG31
GTGAATTAGAAGATGCAATGTGCCTAGCTCATAAATAAATGAAGATGCAGCATGATAGCAAAGTTCGAGATACGCCTAATTGGAAGAAAGGAGACAAGGTCTGGCTCAACAACAAGCACCTATCAACAACACGGCCCACAGCTAAGTTTGCCCATAGATGGGTAGGACCATTTGTTATTTCAGCGCGTGTGTCTAAAAATGCTTACAAGATTGTGTTACCTAAATCTATGAGTAAGGTACACCCTGTTTTTCACGTCAACCTATTAAGAAAATTCGAAGAAAGCAAGATACCAGGACATCACAAAATGCCGCCACCACCAATAGTTATGAATAATGAAGATGAATTTGAAATTAATGAAATACTTGATAAGAGAAAAAGAGGAAGAAAATTAGAGTATTTAATTAACTGGAAGGGATATGGTGAAGAACATGATTCATGGGAACCAGAAGAAGGTCTCAAGAATGCAAAACAATTAATGAATGATTTTAATAGAAAGTATCCAGATGCTGAAGTTAGATACAAAAGGACGAGGAGAAAGAAGTGAGGGTATGGCTTTTTCCCACTGGGTTTTTTAATGCCACCCGGGGATAGATGCTGGCCTGCAAGAGGAGGTAGAGACATAAAAGGGGGAGTGGTGTTATGACCTGTCACGCGTGTTACATGTAGAGTTCATACTAGTCTTGTCTCCCGTTGTGCATATTGCTTTTCCTCACTTAGCAATCTACTATATTCACGAGACCACCCTTAAAGCTTCTCTTGCATCTCCCTCTCGAAGCTACAACAAGAAGAAAGTCAGACCAGCGAAAAGAACTCCATACGACCGTCCAAACAACGCGCGCCGTCCACTCAGGGGAATGACCAGAGCAGACCAGATATGTCAGATTATCGACTCAGCAGGGAAGGCGGTGAAGAACTAGATCGTACTATCTTACCCCTTGATCGAGAAATCTTGCACCCTTTGTTAGAAAACTTCCACACGCTCTTTAAACCTCTTGTAAATACTCAAGATAAACTCGCTCATGAAATCACATCTGTAAAGACATTTGTTAAGAAATATGACTCTTCTAAGAGAATTGACCATATTGATAGCACTCTGACCAAGCTAATCAGTAATGTGAACGACCAAGTCCTTTCCCTAAACTCAGTAACTGCAGCGATTAAGATTTTGATCAGCGACCAAGTAGAGTTGAGACAAGACACAAGAAAGGTTTTGGAAGACAAACTATCCGCACAGCAAACTGAGATAGAGTCTATCAGGACACTAATCTCAGATGAAAACGAACAAATCAAAAATGAGATTTCAAGAGCCTTAAACCAATGCGTAAGAGCAGTAGGAAATGACGCGCCACTAGAGAACAATGATGAACTTACAGACCTTAAAAATTGCTGCCAAGTACTTTCAAATAAAGTGGACTAGCCATTTGGGCGGCGGGCGCCGCACTGGTCATCTGAGTATGGACCTACGTCCCTCTGTACAAATCAATCAGCTGAGAATCACCAAGGTGCACAAAAAAAGAAAACAGCTGCAAAGAAAGACAGCCCCATACATAGTAGCCTAAAATGAGTCACAAGAAGTCTGAACTTGATGGTCCTTGTTTTATGTGCTTTGAAACTTATGAGGTTTCTAGAAAGCCTTTTTGAGTCTCCTGATGAATACCTTCAAACCATAAGTCAGTCAATGTGTTACTTGACTAAAAACCCAAGACCTGAATTATTATAATATATCCTCTTCAAAGCTGAATTGCAAACTTGTCAGTTTCCATGATTGTTATGTGGAATTATTTTTACCTGCCAATAGGTAGGTTCATGATTGCGTCTAGAATATGCTGAATCAAAACCAAAGTGAAACTACCAAGTTGAAGATCAACATATAAAGATTTGATTATAAAGTATACTCTGCAAACTCATTTTGATTAATCATACATGATGCAAATGAATATAAACTGATTGACATATTGCACCATTCTGCACAGTTGACTGAAATCAATTGATGTGCAGATGTCAACTTCAGGATTGACCTAGATTAGCTGTCAGGCTTTCATGCTGATATGCTGAAGCTGAAGTAGAAGACTTCTTGATCCATCTGTGATCACATCTTTTGTTGACATTCACTTTGATTTGGAATTTGTTTTAATATGTACTCACGGCTATTATCCACCAAATCAATTCCTCCAACTTAAACTCATCCAGCAAATGGAACAATAATAGCTGTCATATTAACACAACTATGGCAGAAACCCACCAAAAAAGGAAAAGTTTAGTTCTGTAAGGAAACAGTATTTGCATTGCATAAATGAGAGGATTGGATTGTTAAATTTACCCTCCAAGTTTTTCAGCAAAATCTATAATTGATTCTGCTGCTTTTTGAGTTTGATTCCAGTGCGACACAAATCATAATTTCTTGATTTGACACAAATTTTGAAACTCCACCTGACAATATTCCTATCAATGCCTATTCATCACCTAGATTAAAAATCCTATCAAAAAAACATCATCAAAAAAAGGTCTCATCAGAGTCAATATTTCAACTTTGAGGACCAATGAAAAAGTTGAATTGGATTTCAAAGGGGTTTTTTTACTTTCTAACTCATTTAACAATTACAGGCTCGCCAGTTACACCTAGGGTCTCAAATCTAGCATCTAAACCTCCTATTTCTTAATCTTTCAAATTCAACTCTAGGTTCGGGATGATGACTTTGAGTAATTGTTAAGACTTGTTAAAGTTTCACAAAGTAACGCTAATGTACCACCCACATGTGCTATTGCAGGTAAAATTAAAGGTGAAGGATCAAATAGATCAAGTTTTGAAGTCATTGTACTTGATAATGTGTTGTGTAAGGCTTTTATTCCTACCGATCTTGGTTTTGCGCTGAAGTGATCAAGTGTCAATCTGCTTGCAAAAATCGATTTACGGTTTTTATTTCTAAATTCAGTTCTAATCTTTTTAAAATATCTTGTTCACTTTTTGATATTTTGATGGCTTGCATTTGATTTATTTGAGTTGAATCTTTATACTTGAAATTGAACTCTGGTCTTCTTCATGATAAACTCTTTCTCCGCGTGATTATAATGTTCTTATCGAGTTTGAAGGAGTGAAGTTTATCTTTAGTTTTTCATCTTTGGAATTTGATAGGTTTGTTGAGTTTTTACTTGATGAAAGCTGTGATGATCAAAGCATGAGTATGTGTCGGGTCTTGAATGTTTCAGCTTTTGGTTTTGGTGTTGATGATTATGGTTGAATGATTTGATGATTTGTTAGAAATCAAAATCCATGGCGATGTAACATACAAGACGTTCTGTTTGAAGATTAGTGATCTAAAAGAATGGATGCGTTTGTTAAGATCGAGCTCTTGAAGTCGAACAGATAAGAAGATTGTAGTTTGAGAAAACGGTTGATCAGTTTAATCCCACAATTTTAGCTCAAACAACGCAAAGAACTCACCAATCTCAAGTTTGTATCGATTGGACGGGTGACAATCTACTCTCTATAAAAAGGTGTGACATCATAACAAATAAAATGATTTTATTTAACCGGTTCAAGATTCAGCGCAAGCACTGAGGACGAAGATATGCATCGGATCAAATGCCCTGAAACTTGAAAGTATTGACTCCCTAGAGGTGTGTGTAACGACTGCTAAAAAGCTAGTACCCAAAAAAGGTGTCAAACATCCAAGAAACAAAGTAATCTGAAAAGATAGAAGTGAAAACGTTGTGAAAAGCCCTTCGCCATGGGACAGATTGATTCTGGTTGGTCGAAGGGTGCCATGTACCGGTCAATGACTATAAACTTTGGTGGTGAACCTCATGTTATGAGTCGAATAAGAACTGAACTTGTGTAAGACCGCCTTGATACTGATTGGATGGGAGTATTATTGAAACGGGACGTCGTGATCGATGTTCATCGATCGAACAAAACAAAAAATTCCAATTTGAGTGTGATTGCCTCGTTGTAAGGTCGACATGCTGAAAGATGGATACATACACCTACCCTACCTGATCTTTAATAATGTTCGTCCTCATTTGAATCCTGTAGACGGGCTAGTACTTGACTTTCTCTTCATGTGATTTCATCACCTACAATATAGAATCATAATAAAGCAGTCTGTTGATCAGATTTTGTTTCAAAAGCTGAGCATTTAAACAAACCTGAAATCGACATATCCTTCTGGATCCAATGTTAAGATCAATGACATCAAGGAGAAGCTATAGAGGTGGTTAATTTAATACATCTCATTCCGATCAGACAATCGATCTAAAGATGGGCCAGAAATCCAAATCAAATCAGGATCTCAGTACTCAGTTTTGAAATCCAATCAAATACAAAACATACCTTTGGGAGTCAAATAGCCAAATGAATGGGTTCAAGAAGCTGGCTGGCTGGAGGAGACTACTTCATACAATTTTCTTGTCAAGTGCTGAGATTTTTTGGAGGTGTTTCTCTTTTGTTGGACATCATTGAAAGTAATCAGGTATTAATATGAGTGTATGAGTATTATTGAAGATTGGATTGACAATTGAGGTGGAAAATGAATTTGACGTGCTTCTGACGTTCTTCGCTTATTGTTTCCAGATAGGAGTGCAGGACAACCCGGCTGGTGAATGATTGCATTTGGAAATCTTAGTGAATCTTGGTGAATGCAAATTGATTCACATTGATTGATTTCTGCCCGTGTGCAAAACTCAAATACAACGCTAACGGCACATTTTGTCAGGTTTTGTAAGCGAACCTGGTTTGCGTTTAAAATAAAGTGGATATAATGCAACATGGAATAAGTTCTCTACATGAACAAAATAAGAAACATATGCAGGACCATCTGATGATTAGATCCCAAAACGAAGAGACACTTCTCCATCTCTCTAAGCTAATGATAGACAGAGTGCTACATGAAGAGTCACGTATACCGCTACATAGCCCCATCAAAGATGAGCAACTAAGAGCATCCACTATGTTGAGGGTGTTTTATCGTAAATTTTGCGGTCCTGATTGCAAAATTTAATCATGCGTGTTGTAGCTAAGTTGTTAACCGCATGAAATCCACTATGGGATGATGTAACGTAGGATTTAACTACGATAATCTGTTCTTAGAACACTATACACGCTATGGCAAAGTCGAGACTCGAATTAAAGTATCTTACCACACCTCACCCAGCCTATGCTGATGACTACCTTGGTGACCAGAAAGAACCAAATTGATGCCTTCAGGTTTTGACAATCAGCAAAGAGCTTTCTCACCTCTTGTTTGATCTTGGTGACATCGATCGCGCGAGATGACTTCTTTTGAACAAAGATGCTTTTTTTAGCAAATCCGGAGTAAACAGCTACTATCAACAAGCTGAGGGTTCGAGGGAAGAGGGAAGGTTTTGAGTGAAGGTGGTGAGTGCAGAGCTGGATGGGAGATAGATCATTGGATGGCTGTTGACCGTTTGGATGCGCCAAAAGTTTACGATAAATCAAGTCGTAGGCTTTCGTAGATTTGAACAAGCGGACTGCAAGACTTGACGCGGTCGTACGGACCGCATGTCTAAAACAGGTCCATAGTGGACCTGTCTGGATTTTAGCGTTACGGTAACGCTAAATCGCGTCGTTAACGCACCCATAGTGGATGCTCTAAGAGAACTACCACCACACATGATTAGTACACCTGCGGACACATCAGTCTCAATGAACATTAGCCCACCACCACCATCTGGTAGACCAGCCAAGAGAACAGTAAAAGACGAATCAGTTACGAGAACCTTGCCCATTAAAGAACCAACAGCTGATCCGACAGACCTTGAAACGGATAAGAGTATTGTAGAAATATCGGAAGAAAAATTCAATCTCGATACAAGTATCTACAAAGCTCTAAAGAACGAAGTGCCATCCACTAAGAATTGGCCGAAATTCTCTGGAGAAGGAGAATACGACCACATACAATTTATAAAATGGGTGGACCGTACCAAAGAAGATATGCACATTCCAGACTCTCTTATCACGGCAAGATTAGGTTCAGCCTTTACAGGTTTAGCACAACTATGGTTCACAGATAAAAGAGACGAGAAGCAACTCACTTGGGAGGAATGGAAAGAGGCAATAAAGAAAAAATTTGGCACACGCAAATGGCGTCAAACATGCAAGTAGCTTTTGACAAGGACTTCTTTAACCCAAGGATGAATCATGAACCAGTCAAGTGGTTAGTAACACAACGGAAAAGGTTACAAGCGTCTTTGCCATACCTATCCGACGAAGAAGTAGTCGATAAAATACTGGAACAATGCCCAGGAGAATTGGATCATGCAGTCAGGAGCAGAATGAGGGATTGGGAAGACTTCGCCAAATTCTGTACAATATTCAAAGAAGTTGTAGACAGGACCACGCAATACAAACAACAGCGTACACAGAACAAACTTGGGACAGAATGGAAAACCCAAGCCACCTCAGGTAACAGTACGAATCAGAGAATGAACTCTTCCAGACCAACAACGGTCAGAATCCCAGGAAAATGTGATATGTGCGGAAGTGTAGAAAGTGGCCATGATTTCAGAGCCTGTCGTCGAAAAAATAAAACAGTCAACATGATTGATCAAGAAGACACATTAGATAACACGCCAGATAACGATGAGACGGAATTCGTTAATGAATCAGTTAACTCATCAGATAGAGAAACTGACGAACTCCATAGTGTTAGGATGATACAAAATGAACCATTTGAAATTTTAGACATATTGTGTATTGATCAAAAAGATACTAAAGAAGCAATCTTTGTCAGTAAAACACCAGTCGAAAGGAGCCCTTTTCTGACGGCCACGTGTAACGGTTGCAAAATTAACATCTTGGTGGATACTGGAGCGTGTGATTCAATGATTACGCCAGTAGTGTTAGACCAAATCTGGAAAACCTGGAAAGTAGATATGAAGTCCAAATCGGACAAACAATACTTGAGTGCGTCCGGAACACTTACAGCGCTAGGAGAAATAACACTCCCGATCCAGCTAGTTCACGAAACGGAACCATGTATCTTGATGATTAACTTCGTAATAATTGCTGAGTCAAAGATAATAGAAGTCATTTTAGGAGCAGATACCATGAATGAATATCAAATGAGTATACTTTACGATGAAGGAGTAAAGCTACGTGTCAAGGGAGTAGCAGCTACTTTTACACCAATTCATGAGAAGTATATCACGGGAAGAAAAATGTTTCACTCAGTAAGGGCAATAGAGTCATGTATCAATGTGGCAGATGTAGCACACCTACAAGCCAAAACCAATCTACCGCAGAAATGGTCTACTGGTCTACATTCCAAGCAGATTAGTGATGCACGCCAAATGAAAACCAGGCCAGCCATAGGGAAAGCACATATGACCGGTTCGCACAGTCTTACGACGGTACTAATAGCAAATAAAGAAGTTAAGCTCCTGCTGGATAGCGGCGCTTCCTGCTCAGCAGTAGGAGAAACCTTTTTAGCAACTATATTACCGAACTGGCAGGAGACAGCCTTACCGAAAAGTAACACTACCTTTCGAGGATGTGGTACGACACTTACACCAATAGGGGTAATTGAAATCCCAGTAGTATTCCCTCACACCGAAGGATCAACTAGAATCATAGCAGAATTTGTGGTCATGAAAAACGCAACACCTAAATACTTTATATTAGGCAATGATTTCTTGTCACTTTACGGAATAGACATTATACACACCAGAGAGAAGTATTTTACAATAGGTAATGACAACAAGCGGAAAAAATTTGCACTCAGAACAGAAAATCTTATCATGGACATAAGAGCAAGAGACATCCCTCTTTCTCACGAAAATATGAGCAAAGTAAGTACATGTTCCAAGCTCAGCATGGAGCAATGCGAGCAGATACACAACTTAGTAAGCACCTTTTCAAACACTTTTGGACTAGGAGCAGTCAAAATTGGGACCATCGATAAATACGAAGTGGAGATTAAACTCACGGTCGACGCACCATGGCCTCCTATTTTGAGAAAACCGGCCTACCCAGCTAGCCCACGAAATCGAGTAGAACTCGAAAGACACACGAAAGAATTGGTAGACCTAGGCATTCTTCGAAAAGTAGGAAGTAACAAAGAAGTAGATATTACCACTCCATGCGTAGTGGCTTGGCATGGAGGGAAGTCAAGGGTTTGTGGCGACTTTAGAGCCTTGAACGCCTACACAGTACCGGATAGGTATCCAATGCCCAGGATTGAGCAAGTGATAACAAACCTAGGAAAAGCGAAGTTTATAACAACTATGGACCTTATGAAAGGATTCCATCAAAACAAAATCAGTCAACATAGCAAAAAATTCCTGCGAATTATATCACACCTAGGGATATTTGAATATCAACGTATGCCATTCGGAATCAAGAACGCACCATCATTCTTTCAACGAATGATGGACACCGAATTCCATGACGAACTTAGACAAGGACAAGTCATTGTATACATTGACGACATAATAATTTTTCACGAAACATGGGAAGAGCATATTAGCTGCATCACATCCATCTTACAAAAACTCCAAGCTCTAGGCGCTACCATCTCTTTAGAGAAATGTAAATTCGGCTATGATGAAGTTAAAGCGCTTGGACATATAGTCTCAGGCTTGACATTAGCAATCGATCAAAACAAAGTTGCGGCTATTTTGCATAAACCATTGCCTCAAACAGTTAAAGAAATCCAAAGCTTTTTAGGATTCTCCAGCTACTATAGAATGTACTTAGAAGCATATTCTAAAATCACAGCCCCACTGTATTATCTCCTTAAGAAAGGCGTAGATTCTCAATCACGAAAGAAAGAGGTACCAGCTAGGTGTCGCCCAACCTGATTTTCCCTTTTTT
>NW_006769013.1:0-11414 GCF_000204055.1 Melampsora larici-populina 98AG31
CATTAGAACTTCCATCAATTCCTATGCACCTGACTTGTAACGTAGAAAGCCGGATGAAGTCGGTATGAAGTAACCCTCGTACTAGCACTATCTTCGTGCGCAATGAAGAGCTTGAAAGAACCTGCATTAGTTAGAAATGCTTCGATGAAAATGTGAAAGTCGACATCAGGGTGATTGAGAGCGTCGAGAATGGTCCATAGTTGATGATATACTTCGGTTGCCCAACGCATAGCTCTCCGAACTTCCCAACCCACCCTCCGAAGCTCCTCTTGTCCTCGCTGCACTCGGGCTAGAGCTCTCATCCCCATTTGAGTCTTGTGATCCACTGCCCACGGTTCGTTCGAATGCGTGAAGACACCGTCATTCCAGAAGGGATCGTCGGACTCGAGTTGTAACAAATCGAGATACTCTATGACTGGCGAACATCGGTGGTCTGGAAAATCGGCCTGAAACTGTTGGGCGACTTTGTTATAAGTTGCTAGGGCTTTTTTCATTGTTTTCGATCTTTTCGAAATCGCAGTCATTATACGTTCTTTCTCGTGTTGCCCTAGGGGAATACCAAGTTTTCATTAACTTGAGTTTATTGAGATAATTTGATATATGCTCACCAAGCTTGGAGCCACCTCCAACCTTGTTCTCGGGATCTAATGGCCTCTGCTCAGCCCGTAATGCCAGAAATCGTGTTCTAACCTCCGTTTTCGCATACCAAACTTTCAGAAATAGATCAATCGCTGTTGCTGATTTCGCAAAGTTGTAAGTTAAAGTACCTATAGTCAAAACCATCAGGGACTTACGTGGTAGCCTAGATAAGCTTTCTGGAAGGCCGACTTTCTTGCGCTGCGCCTCAATATCCTTGGCAATTGTTTGAAAGTCGTCCAGCCGTTTAAAGGTGTGCTCTTCGTTGTCCGTATCATTTGCCCTGCATTGAAATTTCAATATTTTTGAGTGACCTGTTAATATTGTCGAGTGTTGTATTTTGATGAAGAGGGAGATGCTTACCATGTTTCATACATCTTTGCTTCCAGGCAAAGTAGTTTACCTAGTTCGATTTGTTGTCGCACCTTGATGTCTTTGGCGGTAGTGCGGTTAGCTGCTCTTTCTGCTTCCCATTGCGTCTTAAAGTACGCTGCGTTGTAGTTTGTGCCGGGCTGGTAAGGATTAGCCTCTGTGCACAGGGTCATCAATTGCTGTTGAGCTTCTTGGACGGTTGATGTTGATTTTCGAAATCGACGTTGAAGCCAATCCCCAGTACCCGCCAACAGTACCAAGGCCAAAGCTAAGCATCGTAAGTCAATCGCTTGAAGCCGATGCAACCGAGTTGATGTTTGCAACATTGCAATTAGGGGGTCAAGGAATGACCAATCCCGTTCGAGACCTTCGCCGTCAGATAAACCCCAACCGTCTAAGTACCTCGGGTTGTAGAATAGTTGACAAGCCCATGTGTGTACGTAGGCATGGAAGACCGATGTACCTAGCGAGATGCGGTCCCGATGTTCCGGTAGAAGATTATGCTATAGGGAAGTGTAAAATCAAACTCAGCAATCACATTCGAATTTGGAAATTAAGAATAAACTTACTAATTTGATGTGTTTGTCAAGATGACAACCGATGTCATATAAGACACCAAACGTATCATCTGGAAAGTCGTCCAGGATTCGTTTTAAAACACTCAACGGATAGTACATCCTACACATAAAACACTAGAATCAATTGTTGGTGGATAGAAAGGTTCGAAAGGAAGTTTGGACATACTTCTCGCCACTTTGATAGATGTTCGCCATCGCCAGGGGAACATCGTGGCGACATGCCGCCGCGAAGAGCCCGGTATCGTCGCATTTATCCCATGTGGACTTGCCTCTGGTGTCGTCGGCGGCCTTGTGAGCTTCAGAACATGGATCCTGAGGGCCAATTGGTTAGTTTGTACGTCCTGTGAGTGAAATCGACGGGTACTTACTTCAGCTCCATCTTTGACTACAGGAACAACAGGGAGGAAAACGTTGTGCTGGGCGATTTGGGACGGCGGGATGAATATAGATGGATATTGAGTCTCCTCCGGATTATCCTTACTGGCAAGGATGTTGTGGCGATGTTGAAAATTGCCGTCCATACAGATGATCACGTCGGGTTCCTTCGTCAAACCCTTCACTTCTTCCTTTGCCGGACCAAAGCACCGAGGGCACCGACGAGCCCAAACGTCCGCTGGCTTCATTTGGAGACCTTCTTGAAGTAGCTGATTTGACAACACTTTCACTCGACTGAAGAGGTGGCTGGCGTTCGAGAAAGGTTGGGTGAGATTGCGACGTGTACCACGGCCTCCTCGTGCCTTCAATGGCTTGGCAGATCTAGTATTGAGGAAGTTCATCAACCCTTTGATAAATCCCGATACTGAGCAGACCGACGTGAGCCAGAGATGGTGATGAAGTTGTAAAAGTCGGATGGAAAAGCCGGTCCGGGGCTGACTGGGTGATGCTGGGAGAAAGCCTTGGAAGACAAGCTGTATCGGTTCGGGTAGGCAGCGGCAGAATTTGACTGATCGAGATTTTCGACCTGCGTTCACGTGTGTAGGGTCAGTATAGGCATTAATGAAGAACTAACTATACATCACCACTTACCGAGAATATCAACTAGATCCATATTGCGATGATGAAATACTTTGCATTGACAATCCTTACTGACGTCGTCGAGGTATGAGAATTGGGTGGTCCAGTTCGTTGTCGTAGCTTGACATTCGAGGTAAGCAGCAGTCAGCTGGTTTTTGATTTCGGCCCACTGCATCCGAAGCTTGTCACGTTGTTGAGCATAATGATATTCTCGTTGTTTGGCCACAAAACGTCGGATTGACCCATCCTCATCAAAATCCTTCATGTTAACCCAGCCACTTCCAACACCATCGTCATCGTCGCCACCTTCCTCTTCATCTTCGGAAGGCTCTTCATCTCCATACGGCATAAATTGATTCAACTGAGCGTCATAGTCGTGAGTACAGGGACCAGCTTCGGGTGAGACTGAGAGGCCGCGTAGTAATTGACGAGCTTGTTGTACGTCCCGCTGGAATTTCGCTTCAGCTTCAGCTTTGGGCTTTGGTGATGCCCGTTTCTTTTTGCCAGGAGGCGAGGCGTTGGGAGAGCGACATACTCGTACGCGGCGTACCATTGTGAGTAAATAATGATGTGATGGTTGATGGTGATGATGGATTTCGAAGAAGTGGTGATGTTTGAATATCGAAGAAGTGGGTGGGTGGTTGAGTAATGATCGTGGACTTAGGGATTTTTGGCGGACAAGAC
Organism: Melampsora larici-populina 98AG31; assembly: GCF_000204055.1. Classification (NCBI taxonomy): domain Eukaryota; kingdom Fungi; phylum Basidiomycota; class Pucciniomycetes; order Pucciniales; family Melampsoraceae; genus Melampsora; species Melampsora laricis-populina. Next base: position 3,285 of record NW_006769013.1, read on the forward strand.
CCGGTCAGCTGGGTTGTAGTCGGGGCTCACAGGTGAGTTTGAAATTTGGAAGATAGCTGTGTATGTAAGTTGTGTAATATGTAAGTGGATGCGAGGGGGTTTCAGATGCTGAGAAATGAAGCTATGAACAGTCAGGAAATACACTTTTCTCACTGTTTAGATAGTCATTATACAGAAAGAAGTGGTGTTACAATCTGTTTCTTATATTCTCTAAAGGTATCTCCAAAGTTATATCTTTTCTCTAAAGCCATCTTGTTATACTTGAGATTTTTTTGAATTGCATGAACTTCAGATTGCATCCCCAATTCTTGACAAACAATTGAGAGTACTTCATATCAGTTTTTTCTTCACAATTCGTGTAATCCCCTCATTTCTTCTTATCACCGCTATGATTCTTATTTGATCGGGAAGGTTTATCATTCATATTAAACGTCAACTAGCAATTCAAACAAAATAGACAAATTAACACAAAATCTAAAAATCCTCCACTTTTTAGCGGAAGAAATCCAGATTTTGACCACCTGAAGTTTTGTCCTCGGGATAATTACTTTCAAGTTCCTTGTTATTGCTCCTAAAAGTTACCTCGATGATCATATACAGTCGCTAAAGGATCACATCAGGATTTGGTCGCAATCTGTCAATCTGTGGCAATCTAATCATCAAGTAGAAACTTCAAATTGGACCATTAGCACCATTTTCGATTTTTACACATGAGTGATCAGAAACCATTTGGTGAGAATTAGCAGCTTTATTTGTGGTTCCTCTGTTTGCAGTTCCAATTTTCTAACCGAAGTTACCTCTTCTCACCTTTAATTTTACCAACATCAACTGGAGGCATAAGCCATACTCAATCTTGCTGTACATTGATTCATGCAACAATACGCCTCATATTACATTCTCCTTTATCAATTTCGAAATTTAAAGTTTCATCGCCAAAGCATTATACTAGATATTGGTCGCAATCGGTCGCAATCTAATCATTTGTAACTATGCGTAATGATTTTTCAATCGCAGAATCAGAACGATTCAAAGTCACACAAAACTCTAAACGGTCGGTACACTTTGCAGCTTAATATCATCGTGAAAGGCTTTATCAAGAAGATACTACCGGCTCAAACTGAGACATATCTACATACATTGAGTTTTAAATCTTCAATCACCCTCAAGTTGAGTCATTCTAATACTGAAAGATACAAACTGTCATCAAACGTGCTATAATCGATCGTCTCATCTCTCTTTGTCCAGATATTAAATCAAATTCATTTCAATCAAAGTATTGTCTTATCGTGCTTTGAAACGCAATCGATATAATCCAATCTTATTAATCACAGCTTTGGTTTTTGGTTAACCTGGAAATCGAAGTTGAGTTGATTTGAGTTCAGAAATATGATTTAATGATTTAATCTGAGACCGAGGCTCTAACAAATGAAGCTGATCAAAATGAACCATTCATATCACAAATTATACACATTCTTTTCTAACTGTATATTCTTTCCTGTTTGATTTGTTCTAGAAATCTGAATCGATGCAATCCCACAGATCTCATACGTCATCCACCTTCACTGTCACCCTTATCGTGCGTCTATCATTCACAGGGTGATTATGCCAGCTCTTTATTATACAACAATCAGATCTTATTGATTGAGATCTTTCTGATCAAGATCCTATCTATCGAGATCTTATTGATTGATCCGGAATGTTCGTAATCTTTTTCTTCTTTCTCCTGCTTTGCATCCTCATCCTCATTCTTGTTCTTAACTTTCTCTTATCTTCCCCTTTGCCATGTTCCCTTCGCTCTCGGATCTTTGTTCAGAAATCAAACCAGCCGATGAACCTATTCAACTTGAAGTCAGGATCTTTACATGTTCAACTCTTACCAGTGAATGATTGGATCGAGCTGTGAGTGATGCAGTAAGAAATAGGATCAGGCATGGGTTAGGAAGTTTGGAAGAATCTGTATTAGATCCTATTGATAAATTTGTTGATTGCTTTGCTGTCCAAAATTCAAAATGTAAGTCATCTATTCATCGGATTTGGACTATTCAAACTGGTTTAGAACAGATCATTCAATCAGCCTCTACTGGTTTTTCAGATCTTACTTCTTTGTTATCTTTTATTTGCTGATCGTTGGTTGTTTCAACTTGAAATCCAGAACTTGCTCGGTTACAAGATACAGACTGTCAATCACCGAGAGATAAAGTAGCAGTCTGTGTACGTGCCCAAAAGATCCTTGCTAAGACCGATTGATCCAACTTCTTCTCCATTATTGTGAATGTCCTGAATATGCGATGAAATTTATTTATAATCCTTTCTATGTTTACTGACGATGTACAGGGGGAAGCAATGAGCAATCTTGGTACAACCCAACAAGCGCTTGGCAAATGGGCTGAAGTTGAAGAATGGTGGTGGCGAGCGATTAGACTGCAACAGTAGGTAGTGGTGCAAGCTTCATCCATACATTATATTTGTCTTTCAATCACTTCATGGCAGCTTTTCTCAAGAGTTGTTTTTTGATTTTCTTTGACTTGAAATCACATTGGATCGATCGATCAATCAATCTTACAGCAAAAGAAACCCATTTGGATTGCTTTCTTTCTTTCTCCAGGTGACACTTCAATCAAATAACTAATCTCTTTCTCAAGTTCACTGACTTGAACTCTTGGGAATAAATTGGTACATCTCATTTCAACTTTTTCCACCATTTAGAATTTTGACGTTTGAGAAAACTGACTATGAAATCTTTTGTTTTCTTTTGACTATTTGTTGGGTTTTTGATTGAATGCTTTCTCAAAATCACTGAACGTCAAAACAATAATTATTTGATCATTGATTTCAAGTCGTGCAATATGGTTGAATATTTTGTTTTTACCTACGTGGATAAGTCAACTTCACATCATGTTTTTTTGTTTTGTTCAATGATTTTGGAAACACAGCACTTCGGATTCATGATCAGTGATCTTTTTGAACTTGAATCTTGCCTCCTCAACTCATGAACCTCAAGATTCTAACAATATCAAGTGAGTATCTTATGATGAGTCAAGGTAAAGCCCCTGTTGGTGGATAGTAAGGATGGTTGCATGGGCTTTTTGCATCTCTCCACTTATGCATCAAAATGATTAATTGAAGTTGATCATCTTTCTATCCTGGCTACATTCTTTGTAGTTCAAGTGAGCTCACTCAATCAAAAGGCTTTTTGAAACAATGAAGTACCATTGGTGTGGTCATTCAGATTCAGGTTTTGATCATTCATTATCAAACAGATTGTATAAGAAATGGTTTTGAAAAGCTCTTCCTTAATTATGAATAAAGTCAACATGCAGTCTATGACAAGAGATGCTTTTACCTATACAAGTTTCAAACTCATCATGCTGAAGACAGGTTTGTTAATAATACTTGATTATAAACTTGAGATTCAACAACTAACCATCCACTATTGCAATTAATATCCTGATTTCCTCAATTGTTTGGCAAATTGCCATGTGATATAATTTGACTCACTCATTTTATCAATTTCTTTCAAAAGTCATGTTGAAACATTTGCAGGTTCCGTAAGGGGTTTACATTTCCCAGCCTACAATTGAGTGAACTTCCTGGGCCAATATCATCACATAAAATAGTGATACTACTACATATCAATCAGATATCCTGCTTTCTGAGCATATTTGAGAAATTGAATTTGCTTATTCAGTTGCTGGAGAATCAAGCATGTTTTGAGCATGACATAGTTCCTGCCCAGCACCAACAGACAATAACAGACAAGTTAATTGTTGAGAATATTGACTTTCCTATGACACCACTCAATATCTTTTCATTGTTGTCCTTGGATACCCCTACAATTTGAGGGCCAACTTTGGCCAGCCACATGTGGAGATCATGACAGTCTCTTGACCAATCAGAAGAATGATCATAATGATGGTATTGTCTGCTGTTGATTGGCTAACATGGGGAGAATTGTCTTATCAACTCAAATCAATCCTAAAGTATATTTCAGTTTACAAGAATCATCTTTGAATTCAATCACACCTGATCTTAATTATATTGATCAACACCAAATTAAATCATCTCAAGATTGACTTGATTTATCTAGGGCTACCAATTTTCAATCTCTCACACCTTCTTCATCTGAGCATCAAATTGGTTGAGACCCAGAGTATTGGTGGTTTATCAAGCTAAGTCTCTTTTGCCTATCTTTTCATGAATTTCATCAACATCCACCATGACACATTCTGTATATTGACCATTTGAACTCTAACAATGACCTGTGAGTTTGAAATGTGTGCATTCTTACTTTTGATCACCATAGTGCAAAACCACAAATCCCTGGCTCCATATGAGCCTTAGTTGGATTATGACAGTTTTTCAAAGAGTGGAATGGATAAGGCAAGGGTAACAGTAAGTGCAGGTGGAGGGTATACGCTTTGGATAAACCAAAGGCTATATGTGGAGAGAGAGGGATGAGGGATGAGGGATAGTGATTAAAAGTGATAGAATCCATGGCTCAGGGTAGGATGGCATAGGATGGGGCTACAAACAATACAGATAGAAATGTGATGAGAATTAAGTAGAGAAATAAGATCTATAATCATGACATAAGATGCTACTTGATAAAGTGGGAAATAGTATGAATATGTGTTTGCAAAAGTTTGATTAAATAGGTGTCTGCATCACACAAAGCGGACTTTAGAAGTTTGCATAAGAGGGAGAGAAGTCACAAAAGGATATTGGTAGCAGGTAAATGTGATGGCCATAAGCATAAGAATGTACATAATGAGCTCAAACCAATGCTGTTTGATTGATATAAAGTGTTGATTGTAGTGGAGGTGATGACAAGCTTGTGAATGACAGAATGGGAAGAGAATCCACATGATAAATTTATACAGAATGAAGCTTTAGAAAAAACTTGGAATCCAGAGGTGTAGGACTTGCCTCAGCATGAGCCCTGTTTCCTGTGGGCTTGGGGATCTCCCGCTTCTGTACCATTGGTATGGTGCCTCAGGCTAGGTATTCCAGCACCCGGCTCCAAACCAACTCTGACGGAACAAGATCCGGGCCAGAGTATGAGGATCCCCGGTTTTTATTGGGGAACCAAGCTACTGTAATTATAGCCGAGAGCTGTAAAATTGAGGGAAGATAGGGAGAAATTAAAGATGAGGAAGGCCTCATAACAACTCATAAATCACTATAAAAAATCAAATACAATGAAATACCTGTATGAAAAAGTAGAATATCAGCCGGCACTTGCTCGTGAAGCCGATTTATGAGTATTTTTGCTCTACCAAGCTCTACTAACACTCGATGGGGAACCGATAATCTGGTAGTCCCCCAATTTTTGGTGGCCCGGGATGGTCTGAAGACGTACATGAAGATCCCTGACGGGGAGGGGGAGGCGCAGAAGCTGAGACACATTTCCAGAAAGTCCTCAGGGTGGATTTTGGCCGGTCCCCGCTCCCGAGCAAGCGGGGCTCATGCGGAGACTTGCAGTGCACCATATCAACAATACTGGTAATTGCAAATCATTTGATTGAGAGATTAAGCTTTTGATGTTGACAAAAGTATTCTACAAAAGTGAGAATGCTGAACATCTTTCAAGTTCAAAGAGAAACATATTGAAAAAGAACCATATATTCAAAGAGGACCCAAATTGAGTATCTGCCAATGGGACAAAATGATACCCAATGTACTCTGATATTGAAACCATTAGGTGGTTAGGGGTTAGGGATTAGGGATTAGGCATAGGGAAAGGATATTTTTACCCCGCTTCAAGGGTATGTGACATCAAATCTGCTCCCAATCACCATCATTTCTCTCAATCCTGGATTTCACCACAATTAGACCACACACGTAGCATGGCTTCCATACCTTTCCCTGACCCATTCCCTCCCTTTTGCTTGCTGCCAGTAGTCAAAACCTGACAGGCCTCCCTCATATTGATCTGATCTATTTTTAGTACTCATAATGGATGAAGTGATCTCCAATAGGTTATGAAATACATTCTGCTGGATGTATATACACACAACTGCTAACAAAGCTTTCCCGCTTGAGTGATCCTTGAAAAAGCATAGGCTCCAGCAGCCTATGTGAATTGAGTTCAGTGGAGCCCATCTTAATAGCATGAATGCGGCGCCCGCCGCCCAATTTGACTAGTTATCTTTATTTGTCAACAATAGAATTACAAAAGGGATACATAAGATAATGATATCATTGGTTCGATGAACCAATTGAATTCGATTGGAGAACCTTATGATCGAATTCCAGTGTACCATACTCTTAATTCAACCTCAGGATGTGGTCGCGTTCCTTGATCACAACTTGAGCAAGCATTGGGGACTATACCCTGTTTGGCATCGAATACGACATAAAGGAATGCCATTGCTCATAAGTCCATGAGTCGTGTGCAACATAGTCATCATCTAATTACCTAACAACAATTGCCTGTTGTTATGTGACTAAACAACCCACCATCACTGGTATATCTCATCAAGACCAAGTTGCTTAGTTTCTGATGACAGTCATACATACTATGGAGGACGAGAGTTGCGAGCGAGGACCATCTCGAATTATGCACTATGCATTGTGTACTATGCACTGTGCACCTTGCTCGTGATGCTGGGGGGCAGACAAACTGTACAGATCTGCTCTGTACAGGTCTATCCACCCATACCTTTCCTTTTTGAACTCCCTCTTTGACTCTCCTTAACTTCATGATATGTAGCTCAATTGTTCCACTTAATTTGTTCTTTGGCCACCATGGGTTGTACTCAAAAACATATCTCTTCGTTTAAATTGGGATGGCTACTTTCAAGTTTTGTCTTATCGGTCATTGCGAACCAATAAAAGACAGGCAGACCAGATCGCCATAGAACAACCATGTGTAACTTGAAGTCTTGATATGTATGGTATGACACAAAATATGTTTGATGATCGGAGAAATTGACAAAAGACCACTTCACCTTTACTGTGATATATTACAAGATATATAATGATCGATCAGCTGACCCATTGATGATGACTTCATAGACATATCAAGACGGTGGTTTGGTGGCCCTTGAGTGATAAGCCAGCTTGGCTACAGACGCTGTAAGTGAGCGGTTGAATGACCGGAAAGGTTAACTTAACGAAGTCCCTCTCGCGGCGTCCCCTTTGTTAAGTTAACCGGAAAGGTGTGACTGGTTACTCGTACGATCAATCCTTCATCTAAAAACCAAGTTCGTGATCCTGGTTGTTAAGCAGTCGACCGACCTTATATTAATATGACTTTGGATGGTGGCCCAACCCTGAAGGCTTGTCTTTCAAGTGATGACTTCAAAGAGAAAGGCATGACTAAAGAAATTATTCAGAGAAATTTCTAGGAGGTTCGTCGGTTGATGCTTCATCAAAGATCCGTAGTTGCTGGTTCCAGATGCGTCTGGACTCTGAGAGCACAGTGCATATGTAGTCATCTGTTACACAGTGCATAGCACACAATGCATAGTGCATAATTCGAGGTGGTCCTCGCTCGCGACTCTCGTCCTCCATACATAACAGAAGTTATGAAAGGTGCACAATAGAGCACGTCTTTCAAATCTGGATCAGTCACGCTTTGATTTTCCCGTTTGGAAATCACTGTGGCGACACAAACAAAGGTTGAGGGATATCATGATTGCAATGATTCATGATATCAGAAGTGCAACATCTCACACGATAGTTCAGAATGCGACAATCAAACCCTTAAAAAGGAAGTGTGTTCTCACATCAAGACTACCAATACCCACTTTTTTGCATTTACTTTCAACTTTTTTTGTACGACTCTTACTCTCACTCTCACTCTTTCTCTACTTTTGTTTTTTATTCTTTGTTTAATCACCAAAAGCCGCCCATGTCATCCCAGGAAGCTGCTGCAGGCAGCCGGGTCCTCCGGACTCGACGACGCAATACCACAAAGACCGTTGCCCATCAAGCTGAAAATAAATCCAGTACCAAAGCGGCCAAGCGCAAAACAATCACTGATTCAGAAACAGAGCTGGGTATGTTTAATAAGTCTACCGTTCAAAGTATTCATGAGTATTAGATTGATGAGACTTGCTGATCATTATGCCGATTCCAGTCTCTGAGAAAGATGTCCTTGAGAGACTCGGAATATCAGTTCGGAAG
>NW_006769014.1:0-11346 GCF_000204055.1 Melampsora larici-populina 98AG31
CTAGATATACAGCAGCTTTGGACTCAGGCTGGTTATCAGTCCTCCGACAAGTCACAGAGGTCAAACATGTGCTTTACAAAGAAACGTCACCTGAAGTGGCCTCCAGGCAACAATTGACCAAATGCATATACCAGTACAAGCAACCAAAGGAGCAAGCAAAAAGTTGCCAGAAGTGTTTTACCAGCGACCAATTGTACAATAGCACATGATTCAAACTACATTTGATGTAAAGGATCACACAAAGGTTTTCCCTTACACTTATTGCAGATCAACAGCAGGAACCCACTGGGTTTCATGCGGTTGACAGGTGTGTGAAACGAAGGCATTACAGGTAAGCTGTACGGTACGCAGCCGCATTTAGGTTTAATAGTGCTGCGTCAAACCTAACGTGATGATAGTCCACAGTATATAATCTGTGTACCTTGTGCCGTGCGCCCGAAGTTGCGATTTGCACTTTAACCAACACTACTGCCACTCATAGCAACCATACACCCACCAGCCACACCCATCCACTCACCAAATCGATTCACCAGCTGCAAGACAACATGACTCAGGTATGCAGTCTCTAGATGATCAACCACCTCCAATCCACCCCTGCATGCTCTTCTCGATTACCCCCTTAATACCCCAAACCCATCAATCCCTTCTCGATCACCTTCCCCTAAACGTCGCCTGAAGTGTATTCCAGGCGAAGTTTGGCATGACACACTTATCTGTCAGTCTGCCCTTTCGTGCATAAGACAAGACCATCACTGGACCACCCAAACGTCGCCTGGAAAGCATTCCAGGCGACGTTTAGCCCGACACATGTATCTGTCAGTCCGTCCTTTTGTGATTTAGAAAGGAACATCACTGTAGCTCCTAAACGTCGCCTGAAAAGCCTTCCAGGCGACGTTTAGCATGACACACACATCTGTCAGCCTTGAGCTTCATAGCTGAGTCAGAAACTTAACTAGAGCACCCAAACGTCGCCTGAAAGGCCTTCCAGGCGACGCTTAGCATGGCACACACATCTGTAAGCCTTGAGCTTCATAGCTGAGTCAGAAACTTCACTAGAGCACCCAAACGTCGCCTGAAAGGCCTTCCAGGCGACGTTTAGCATGGCACACACATCTGTCAGCCTGGGGATTCATAGCTCAGTCAGAAACCTCACTAGAGCACCCAAACGTCGTCTGAAAAGCCTTCCAGGCGACGTTTGGCGTGACATATGTATGTGTGATGGTCTTGTCTTTTTGTGGATAACCCAAGACCATCACTCGAGCATCCAAACGTCGCCTGGAAAGCATTACAGGCCACGTTTAGCATGACACATGTATGTGTCAGTCTGCCCTTTGATGGACAAGACAGGACCATCACTGGAGCGTCCCAAACGTCGCCTGAAATGCCTTTCAGGCAACGTTTAGCATGACACACACATCTGTCAGAGTGGACTTTTGTGGCTCTGTGAAAAACATCACCAGTGCACCAAATCGTTGCCTGAAATCCTTCCCAGGCGACGTTTGGCAACACAGAGGTAGATGTTAGTATATATGTGGGTAGGCTTCATCATCAGTGTACAAGATGTGCGCAAACGTTGCCTGAAAATCATCACAGGCAAAGTGTGCAGTTCAAAATGAGGCTCACACAGAACACTCTCTCATTCAAACGTCGCCTGAAAGTACTCACGGGCGACGTTTAGTCAGATTTCCCAAATTACAACTTCTACTTGAATGAATCCGGCATGCACGGGCTGACAGATGCGTTCTCCCTCCACCAGGACAACCAAACAAGCCGCAGAGACCTAATGAGCAGACGCGGAGCCAACCGCACTCCCCACACATCCCAAGTGAGTTTACCCTCCGAAACAAAAACACTTGCAACAATGACTCACCTGACGGTTTGTTTTCTATATACCAGCACGGAAGCCAAGTCCCACCTAGTGGCACTGAGAAAAGTGGACCAGTAATTGAGGAGGCTGCAGTGAAAGAATCCCAAGCCGCGAGTCATGAAATACCAAGGTACTCAATCTTGTATCTGACAGCATGAAACACACCAGACTGAAGGCGCCGGCGGAGATGTACAAGACAAAACGGCGGGGAGCGATGACTGGCCTAGTGGAGAGGTCAGTGTGAACTGCTTTTGACCACCTGCACGTAAGTATGACTAAGTACCACCCACTGCACGTAATAGGAGGAACCGGAAATCCGCTCACAAGCAGTCACGGCCAGGGAAGAAAGTGACAAAGTAAGTCACCTCATACCTGACAGTTAACAGACATAAGCTGAAGGGTCTCACTTACACAGGAAGAGGAAGACTCCTCGTCCAACGAGGATGAGGACATCAAGCCTGTCACGGTAAGAGTTCCACCTCTGAATGAACTGTAAGTGAATGTTAACTGACATGGATATCACCAATCAGGTGCCCACGACGGCTAGTCAATCTTTCAAGATTGAGGTAGCCAAAGAGCAATACAGCCTAAGTGAGTGTATAGGTAGGTACCTGATGAATGAGACGAGGATCTGATCAAGATCTGTCAGTTCGTAATTTTTATAGTATTACAAAAGAAAACATCGAGGGTGTACTAGCCTCAAGTGATCCAGCTTTGATTGGCAAAGAGATCAACATGATGACCGCGACTCTACGCGCTATTCGGCAATCTGTCCGGCACAAGGAGAAAAAACTCAATGCTGCCATCAACGCAAAGCATCCTGAAGTCACCATCATCGAGCGTCCGATGAGCCCTCTCAATCTGCCCTCAATGAATCAACATCAAGAGGCAAGGCAAATCATGGACGTGCCACCAGAAGAAAGGACCAGTAAGTCATTTTTTGGACTTATTAATTCGCGCCAAACTGAGTAGACCACATACCTTACCTCATCAGTAGATGGTGGCCATGTCCAGCAGGCACAAGTTGAAGCGCCTGCAGCTGCGGATCGGCTTGGTGAGTTCACATGAAACTGTTCAAGCAAGAGTATGATCAGCTAACTAACAGGATGTAACCTTACAGAAGACACGAACCCTCCCGATGACATGCCTCGAGCTGACCCAGCGGATGACACCAGTGAGTTCACTCAAACATGAATGGTAGCCATATTTGTCCTGACCCATATGAAGTGACCTCAGCGTGTGTAGGAGCTACTTCGGCTGAAGACGCCGGACCAGACAAACGCAGCAAGGGTTTGAAATCTGGTGGGTATTCATTCCGCACATACCTGTACATACATACTGACCCAGTGTGTTGTCACGCACCGGTTTGACAGTGTCCACAACGAAAACTTCAACTGCCAAACGGATTCCACCGGCTAGCAAGATCAAAAGCAATGAATTCGTGGATGACGCGGATATGCCTCAAGCTTCGAATAAGACTACTATTGCTACAGGCAGTCATTTAGCTGAAGGCACCTCGACTACGCCTGTTGAATCAAATCAAGCCGGCAACTCAAAGTCATCCAATCCCCCTTTGAACGTGGCACAGGCCAGCGCAAGCGCCCCTACTCTCGACAATCCAAAGGCCACGAATGCCCCTGAAGAGATTGTAGTTGCAACTGATAAGCAGAAAGGCAAGGATCAAAAGAGCGCAAGCGGCGAAAAACAGCCCTTACAGCTCACTGTGAACAAGAATCATGAATTCCACAAGGCCAAACTTTATTTGGGTAGTAAGTGTACAGCTTCATTATCCAATTATTCAGTACTCTTTCCTTTGATTCCTCCTTTCACACACTTGCACGCACCAGCTGCACCAATTGTCGCCTGGAACGTATTCTACGCGACCTGTTGTCTTGATCTCTTCAACGTCATTCATTTCACTGGTCAATACGTGTGCGATTGTTGCACAAAAGGTCGCCTGGAACGCATTTCAGGCGACCTTTGTTCTATTCTTCTCTACGCTCAAACTCCCTGATCCCTATTAAGTGTCATGAGGGTTCGAAAGGTTGCCTCAAACGTATCATAGGCTACCTTTCGACTTAGTGGCTCATTAACTCAAAAACGCCCCAACACCTTATTCACGAAAAAGGGCTTGAACACAAATGTCGCCTGAACTAGCATTCAGGCGACCTTTGACATCCTCCACAAAAATTTTTTGCAATTGAATGTATTCTGACACTCATCTCGTTTCCCTTTAGATCTTTTGATGGATAAGAACAACGAAGAAACTCAGCGCATTCTTCAATTTGAAGATCAACTCACAACTGGCGCAATCAAATGGGGTGAAACTCTCAGTTACCTAGTTCGAACCATACTGCACGAGTGGTCTTACGACGAGTCTACCGAAGCCGGGAAAGCCAACCCTGACGATCTTCACAAGTTTGTTATGTTGATGAAAGACATGAGTGATGACGATAAGATGATCACACGTTTCAAATGTTGTAAGTGTATAAGTGACTCATGCAATACATGGATATACAAGAAGACTGACAGGACATTGCCTTGACAGCCCCTTGCCTGATGCAAATCCACAAGCATGACCCCATTTGGAGGCCCGAAAACGTCAATTGGCGTCTGATCCAAGCTGCGACGGAGTACCCGTGGAAACACCGCAATGCAATCTTGCGAGCCATTCATCAAATGACCTGCCGCACGGACGATACCGAGAAGTGGGCCACCAACATGGAACTAGCCAAGGATCTCCAGGGCGGATTTCGCGGTCTCTTGACTTGTCTTCAGGAAAGCCTAGATCACATCACGCTTGACACGGATCACAACGAAATCACAATCCGGACTGAGGGTGAAGATTCTGTGCACGAAGAGTTTGTCGAGTTATCCAAATGCATGGCATGGCTATTCCGCGGGGCCATGGTATCAGATCGTCCGGAAGTCGAAGGCAAGAAGCAGAGCTCTTGTAATCCTCACCGCGGATTGGCCTGGTTCAAGCGCAAGTTTTTCTTAGTGCTAGTTGGCGTTTTGATGGTGTACGAAGCCGAACAGCAGGACTTACGACTAGAACAGGCCGAAGAAAGCCGAAAGTCTCAGGCTGCGATTAAAGCTTTGAAGGCCAAGTTGAAAGACAATTCGTGCATCAAACAACTAGTCCGAGATCAGTTGAAGGTCAAAAAACTCGCGATCAAGGGTGCTGAGCAAGGTGCGATTGAAGGAGACGGAGCTCCCACCGATCGAGAATTCACACGAGACCTATCCGAGTTTTGACGTAGCGTTATGCAGCACTTGGCTGTCTTCCTGGCCTTTGGGACTGCAGGACTGTTGCATGTTTGGCCTGGATCTCATGACCAAAGCATGCACGAAGGAGCCCTGTTGATCAATTTCACATCACTCTTGGTCGGTCGTCGCAGGAGCAAGGTTGACGCAGAGGAGATTGATGAGGCGTGGGGTTACGGCTCACGAGCTTGGAATCACATGGACAATCACATGTTTAAGATCCTCAAGTTAGTCATGACGCGTGACAGAGTCTTCAGGTCTGAAGTCCACTGGCCCACCATGACGGACACCTTTCGAACCGAATTCAACTCCACAAAGCTGGCTCACATCCTCACACTCGATATCCAGTGTGAGATTTGCTTACCCGGACTCAGCCGTTCTCTGACTGGCAAAGTGGCACCCCCTGTCAAGGACAAAGACAAGGCACAGCAGCTCCTCAGACCGTCTCAGGTTCATTTCCAAAAGATGTTTGGGCCTACAGAAGGCGATTTACACCCAGTGCGCAACCGTGGCCAAGGACTTCATCCTGAGAAACAAGTTTCAAACGAAAACCCCTCAACTTCAACATTCACACCGCAAGCAAACGCGGTCTCTCAGCGAACTAAGAATCAGGCAACGGCTACTGCCAACGCAGTGCCCAAACGCCCTGTTGAGAGCGGTGGACCAGTGGCCAAGAAACGCAGAAAGCTGGTTAACGCGACAAGTGAAAAGGGAGGTGCAATTACAGGATCTCAACCTCAAGGAACTCAAGATGACGCCTGAGCTATGTCATGTATGTAGATTGCTTGTTATTGTTAGTACCAATGTAGTCTTTGGGATTTTTTGAGGTGATTTGTGTGTTGTCCAATTGTAATGCATGTCAAAGACAAGAATGTGTATGATCATATCACGAATCTCCTTTTGTCGCCCGAATATACACTCAGGCGACAAATGCCACTTGTGCCATTATACATCTGTGTCTGAATGTAAGGTGAGAGTTTTGGGATCTCCAGTCCCACCTGACCAGTTTTCATCACGTCGGTATGGAATTGCCCATATGTTGGCCGGGAACCCAAGGTGGCTAACTGATATCCCGTGTCTGATATGTTTGAGTGGTCCCATTTTGTCGCCCAGAAGCTAGCCTGGGCGACAAAAACAGTCATTGCCTGTGGCGCACCTGTTGATTAAATGTGGCCACATGCTTACTTTGTCATGGGGCCAGCATGTCACTGTAGGTACAGGTATGATGACACCAAATATGTAGGGATGGCCAAAGTAGGCATTCAACCCCTGGGTAACTAAACTTTCTTCAGATCTGTGGCACTGTAATTTCTGCATGTGGCTGTGATGAATATGACATGGATGAAACCATTTCATACCTTTTGAGGGAGTGACTGGCTGATGCCTCAAGGGCGTGTCAGTGTTGTGCTCACCCAGGGATATTGTGTACATATCATGATGACACCTTGTTCCAGTGATGTAGGGTGATTCATTATGTCCTGAGAGACTACACCAATGCTAGGAAAGATATACCATACCTGCCAGTCCATAGCCAACAATGGACTGGTAAGTAGTCTTGGGTTAGTTTATGTCATTTATGTATGGTGCCACAGTATATCTATAAACAGAAACCTGACAATCATAGTACATCAGAGGGAGCCATTGCCCAATGGGCAGCCGCCATGTGCGTGGCATGATATCCAGCCCACCCACATAAGACACACAGACTGGAACTTCAGAGTTCATGGCCTTGGATGAAAACTATTTATGAACAGGCAGAGGACTCAACCTCATAAAGTCAACGCAATCTACGTATTGCACACACATGAGTGCCTGCCATGAGAAAACCTTCCAACAGTCATGTGGAGCATGACTGCTGTCATACATCCGTCAAAGCATCTGGATTGACAGCTGTAATATGCTGCGCAATGCTGCGGCTAGCCCTAATAGGTTTAATCTATCACCAATTAGGTTAAACTCCCAATTAGTACTTCTACCTCCCAGGAATGGTCTCCAAAATTATACCACCTAACCTGCCTGCTGACACTCCGGCCGGAATTTGAAATCCCCAAAACTGGTAAAAGGTGTGCATATACCAATATTTTTAAAAACTGGGTTCCACTGCGGTGGACCGGTGGACTACATGACATCTGCTTGCTTGCGCTTGGTGACAGGGAGCAATGTGTCATATGTTTGACATGGCACAAGGCCTCACACACCCCTGTTGCGCATGTTAAACGGTGCTGACATGCAGTTACTTTTCTGGGCAGGCTCAACGTATTTTTGCTCTTCAAGGTTGGCTCAAGGTATGTAATCCCTGAATTCTGCTGGTCATGGAGGGAATATGGACAGTCCTACAGTTACTCACCCCATGCTTCAAATGTTCATTGGTGTTGAACTTACAATCAGGTAAGCAATCACCACCATGTGGCACACACGGTGGCCCTCAGACCTGTTGGAAGAGACGATGGGACAATACTGACAATTACATGATTGCTATGTTGCAGCCTGTAACACCAATATTGGATCTTACATTTACTGAACGTAAGCAAATCGTCGCCTGGAAGTCATTTTGAGCGACGTTATGATAGCTCATCGTGATTGTATTGATTTACCACTGTGTGTCAAGGTGTTCACAACCCTTACACCATTCAGCAGCTCCCAACACACAACAGTAATCCATAGTTTCAAGGTGTGTAACATAATTGTCGCCTGAAACCCACTTCAAGCGACAATTGGCTTGCTGACTGATCTTCTCTGGGTAGTGTACTGTATCAACCATTCATCAGTGTCCAGAAAGTCACGGAATCAAGTTCAATAGGAAGTAACACGCCATTGAAACCAATAAGAAACATGGGACGTGCAGATTTCACATGTGGCCCATGCGACCTCATCTTTGCCGACAAGACCAAAACAGACGAGCATCATCGACTCGTACATCAACAAAATGTGAAGGTTAAAACCATTCACGGCGAGGAAATCCAGATCCCCCGTGCCGCAGATGGGTTCTTTCATTGCCCAGTCACCGGATGCCAGCACTTTGTCAAAAACCCTCGCAACCTAGCCACTCACGTGAAGCGTTGTACTGGTCCAGCCCCGACCGCACCTCAGCGTCCTATACCCAACTTTGATGGGCAACAAGTGCGAGTTGTGCCATACGGATCAGATATCAAAGGTGAGCTATGACCTTGACGTAGACTAAGGTCAATACTAACACAAAGATCCCAATGGTAGTTGATGAGACCTTGAAAAAATATGACTTGGTGTGGAACCACCAATGCCGAATTCTCATATGTGCAACGTGTCACATTGGATTGCCCTTCAAAGAGATGCACACTCATCACATGAACGACGACCCCACCCGAGATGTCGACAAAGAAGTGATGATGGCAGAGCTGCAGGAATACGCACCATTGATTGCTGCAGGGCCTTTCCCTCCACATCATGTTGAAGGGCAAAAGGCCAAGCCCATCGAGGGGCTACTGCTTTACAATGGCTTTACTTGCAAGTTCTGTAACAAGTCTTGGAAGAACATGAAAAGTGTGATTAACCACTTTATAACTAATCATAAAGGTAAGTAGCTGGTATTTCAGCACAGGGCCATCATGGAAAACTGATAAACAGCCCATAACCTGTATCTTGCATATACAGATTTCTCCAAAGCACGCCTGAGGCGAGTCCACATCCAGGCAGACAAATGCCAAGGATTGTACGGTCATGTCCATTGACGGTGGTTTCCGGTCCTGCCTTACATCCGCCAACCAACTGAGTTTGACCTCCCACGCGATGCTGCCTCCCCCCACCCGACGACGAACGACCAGAGGCTGTGAACATCCTGCTAGAGAAGCTGACGGCGTGTGCAACCGAGGAAGCTGAGCTAGGTCCGGATTCAATTTTGGACAAGGATATGGCCAACTGGGTCTATGTTACTGGAATTTATACGTACACTCAAGGTTTATTGCGTAACGGTAAAACATGTGAAGAGCTGGTGGTAGCGGGAGCTGGCAATGAAAATGTGGAATCAATGGTGGCGTACATTGCTACTTGGATCAACAAAACCATGAAACGCTTGCATCAGACCGGCCAGTTATTGAAACGCATGTGCATGGCGGAAACCTCGTAAGTACCTACAGTGCTCATATCAAACCCCCCAGGCCAAATCTGATTACCCCAATTGTGTTGTTTCAGAGAATTGGAAGACAACAAAGGGCTCATGCCCTTGCAAGAAAAGGCCTCAGTCTTCAAGTATGCGCGGATCTCGCCACATTCATGTGGTTCCTGATTGAGCAGGCAGAGGAACCTCTTGACCCCAACATGGAGATCCACGATGTCACCAAAGCGCGAATTCTGGGGTTACGGGATGTTGTGCTACACTTGACTACACCTGATACGGACCCATCTCAACTAGATTACTTGCCTGCTGAGGACGATCATGTCTCTAGTCATGTCTCTGGCATTCTATGCTGTTTATTTCAAACTTATTGTGGTGGCTGGGCGCAACAATACCAGCTTCCACCCATGGCATTCATAGCTTTATCGGTATTTAAAGAAGATGGATCTTATGACAGCCCTAACTTGATCACCCACCTCATTGCTGCAATGCAATACGGAACTCGCCTTGCGTTTGCTGAGCAGTACCTCGATGAACCACGCCCACGGTTTGACCCAGCAGCAGACCCCACGAACCCCGTGGAGGACAACATGCAAAAATTCGAGTTTCTCCGCAAGGGTGGCCCAGGCGCTTTCAAATATGTTAGGCAGCTTATGCATTTAGTTAGTACAGTCATCTTATCTGAGGCGCTACCAGATACCACTTTTTGGGCAGATCACCAACACGAAACCCTGGAGGTCGATAATAAGTTAGTTACTGTTAGTGGCATTAGAGACTGTATCCATCTGCAACAGAAACGCGCACAAGCGGACTTGAGCACCCTTCTGAAGGGCTGCAAGATGCCATTGTTTGACACATCCTTGTACCATGATGTGGCCACTTGCAGGCAGCCAGGCACCAACTTCCTCAATCACTCGGAGTTGGAGCATGGCAAGTATGGACTTCATTTGTTGAAAGAATGGACACGGAAGAATGATGTTCATGGATTGTTAGCGGAGGGGTGGCAATCAAAGGTAGATTCAGGGGTGACAGTCTATGACAAAAGCATTTGGAAGGCATCTGCTGTGTGGGAATGGCTGGAACTGTACAACAACCTTCAGGAACGACTTTACTTCTTATATCACGTTGCATCAGGTCAGCCAATGCGGGGGACTGAGGAGGCATCATCCACTGCCAGCATTAAAGAGGTTCCCAGATGGGAATATGGGTCCTAGTGATCACATTCCCATCCTGCTACTGTTACACAGTTCCATGAATATTTCCTGAGTAGCCATTGTGATATATGTAGTCAATATTTTGAGATGTGTGGCTCAATCTGAACAAAGTTACAGCATGTATTACACATGAACTTCTTATCTAGATGAGCAGAAAACTGAGCGGACCTGTATGTAGCTGATAGCTAAGGATTTACTCAGATGTTTGCACATATGTAGTGTATGCTTTATGGCTCAGATGTGCAGTGCAAGATGATTTGATGCACCATTCTTCTCTCAATGATATTCCCAGCCTAGGTCATGTTCCGACCAGGGAACATATTTAATGCTGGCAGTGATCCTTATTGGTTAACACCAGACTAGATCAACGTAATCTTTATCTTCGTGGAGGGGCCTTTGTATTTCTGACATGGTACCATCAAAGCCGAAATATTACGGGGAAAAACAAACCCAGGATGACCTTCCTTCCCAAGAGCCACAGCTTTATATGGTTCTATTTTTTAGGCTTCCTACGACCAACTGCCATGTGAGCACAAAGAATCATGCAATGATTCACATTCACAGCTGACTGACCCAAAATTTTTGTGTAGTTTTTTCCTCAAAGCTCTTGGAAGGCCTGAGCGGGCTAGGGAAATGGCCACCAAAGTGTGGGTCAGTGCTTTGAAAGGGCCTATGGATTCTACGGAATTTTCAGCCATCCTCAAACGTCATTTTACAGAGGGGGGTGTGGCTCCTTTAGGAATCCAATCTTGGAGACATGTCTCCGTAGCAATTGTTGATGCGCACATCAAGCTGCATCGCAGCACCCTTCTGGAAGGCGAAGACGACATCATTGATTGTCAAAGAGGCCACAGTACTTTCACAGCCAATTCTGCCTATGGCGGCACGGGAGGCTACCATGTGGACCG
>NW_006769015.1:0-11243 GCF_000204055.1 Melampsora larici-populina 98AG31
TACTCACCAGTAGCCCTCTGAAGATCACGAAACTCCGGGGTTCCCAACTCTTCTGCAATATCAAAAATTGCCTTCTCCATCGCCACAATTGAAGCAGGTAAGGACATAAATCTTTCCATCTCGTCTTCTGTCCGATTTGCTCTCCCTTTCCTTCGAAGAAGCTTGAGCTCCCGCCTGAATCATTCATCAAAGTCAACACGACAACCAATCAAATCCAAAAGGATGAGACTCACTGAGCCTCTTTCACCTCCTCCTCCATGTCAAGTAGAGCAATTAAATGCTTTTCTAATCTCTCTTGCACACCTCCTTCTTCCATGGCAGCTAGCTGCAACTCTCTCTGCCGCTCCCACTGACTTGAGAAATACGTGTGTGTAAAGCTGATATCTTGAGCCTGTAACCTTTGGAGGGTGTTTGAGGATGCTGCTAATTTTTCTTCTGCAGTCTTGAGCTTCAATTCGGTTGATCTAGCTGGATTTTCAAAAAAATGAAACTTTCAATCCGGTTCATCTCATCAAATAAAGACTAAACATACCAGCATTGTTACAGCGCAGTTCATTCCCATGACTTGCCTTCAAATCAATGGAATCAACTCTGTGTTGCTTTGTTGCACATCTATTTGGTGCTATCAGAGGTGCAGTGTCGGACCAAACCCTCTCATTACCCTCCCCATCTGTCAACCCCCAGCCCTTGTTCAACCTCGGATTATATTTAAGCTGACATGACCACTGGTGCGCATATGCATGAAAGGCACTCGTTGCAAATTTCAGTCTACCTCCCGTATATTCCTCCTCAAAGTATTTATGCTGTGATTGTATGGTGTTTGGTCAGCAACACCACAAAATAATTCCACAGATATTTCTCTACCTTCTTAACACTCTTCTCCAACGTGCAGCCAATGTCATATAAGAGTGCAAAACTTTTTTGTGGTTTCCCCGCCTCCAATGTATCTTCCATAAGTTGATCAACCAAAGCCAATACAAAATACTGCCTGTGTCACACAACAGTGGATCCATCAGGTCATATCAAAATCACAGTATGAACGTAAAATGACTTACTTCTCACCGCTCTGAACTACATTTACAAATTTAAGGACATGATCATGTCGACAAACCAAACCAATCAATCCAGTTTCATCACATCCCTTCCAAGTTGACTGTCCACGGCGGTCTGAAGCGGCAGTATGGGATGCTGTACACGGATCCTGCAACCACTCAAAAATTCCATCAGATTTCCCATATCTTTCAATTCACCTCCATGTGAATATCATTCACCTAGATGTGAAGGTGATTCACCTACATGTGAATCACAATTCACATCTAGGTGAATCACATTCACATCTAGGTGAATGATATTCACATGGAGGTGAATGTGATTCACATGGAGGTGAATGAGATTCACATGGAGGTGAATGATATTCACCTAGATGTGAATCACATTCACCTACATGTGAATGTAGTTCACATTTGAAAAATATAAAAGCCACATACCACAGGCCCTTTATCCACTCCCTTTTTATCAACACGTTCCTTCCATTGATTCAGCTTTCCAGGTTCCAGGAAAAGTCGAGGGGTTTCAATCTCCTTTTCCTCATACTCCCGGCTTGCAGCAAGATGTCGACGGTGTTGAAAGTTCCCGTCAGCGCAAAAATGATAGTCACACTCGTCTGGCTCTTCATTTGGCTGAAGAGGACCAAAACACCTTGGACAATTCATAGCAAGCTGGTCCAAAGCCGTGAGAAACAGTGCACATATGGCGAGATCCTTCTCTTTCCGTAGCATATGTCGATATGCATCAATGGCTGAAGAAAAAGTCTTTCGCCAAAGTCGAGGCTGAAGTGGTAGTTAATTTTAATCAGACGGATTGAAACTTGATTACTCGAAAACTTTTGACTCAATAAACTTTCACTTGCCTGAGAGGATTTTGTCAGTATAAGGGGATTCGCAGGATCCAGAAATTCATCCAAGCCAAGTGTAAATCCTTGAGTTCGCACTGTACAGTATTTCCACAAGCTGTGGTGCAACCGGAGTAACCTGATTGAGTAAGCCGTCCCCGGATGTACTGGAGAGCCACCTATATAACCCATCCTTATCAGACGGACTTGGTCCAAGGTATCAGTGGATTTGAAAGATATCACATATATGTGACAGAGATCACATGTATCTGATTACAGATCACATATACGTGATCAGTAATCACATATATGTGAAAGAGATCAGATAAATGTGATCACATATACGTGAAGTGTTCACATATATGTGAATTGATTTCACAAATTCCATTCACATATATGTGAACACTTCACGTATATGTGAAGTCAATTCACATATATGTGAAGTCAATTCACATATATGTGAAGTCAATTCACATATATGTGAAGTCAATTCACATATATGTGAAGTCAATTCACATATATGTGAATTCAATTCACATATATGTGATCTGCAATCACATATACGTGTTCTGCAATCACATATACGTGTTCTGTAAGCACATATGCATAGATTCCAAAACAACTACACACCCAGAATATCAACCATGTCAACCTTACGGATTCTTTGGTGACTGACACCACAGCAACAGTCTTTGTTGTGATCAGTGTTCCAATTCGAGTTCTTACCCCATTGTGATGTGGCTTGTGCCAAGGTCATGTATGAAATGAACATTTCTGGGTACGCCTTCTTCCAGTTCTTGTGTTCTTTAAGTTTTTTCTTTTTGTAATATGAGCCTTGTACATAATTTGCAAAGGGGATATTTACGGCCGGTAGCACGTCAGGATCAACACCAGCATCCTGCGGTTGTGGGAGTATGTTATTAAGGTGATCTTGGTCCTGTATCTGAAGATCATGATTGAGCTCATGGGTTATCTGAGCATCCAATTCCATCTCGCCTTCGCCTGCCTGCTGAAGAGCCTTTTTGATCTCAGCTATACGATTATTCACATATTGTGAATTGCTGACTGCAAGCTGGGCAACAGTCACCGCAGACCCTTCAGGTTTGGGTTTTGTGCGCCTTTTCTTGTTGGATACACCTAGTGGACATGCGATAGAATTTCCTTTTCTCCCCATGTTATCGACGATTCTTGATGATTGAAGTACTTGCAATGATGTTTAAGTGTGGATTGTTCTTCCAGTGCAGAATTTTCAAGAGATTTGAAATGATAAAATAAAAAAAAATTGCGTGGATACTTTAAATTTTCAGTTGGGGAATGATTTGCGCGAGAGGTTTGGTTTTCTGATGGGATACATCAGATGATACTAAGGGGTTCACCCCTTTCTTGATGAGTGCTTTGACATCTCTTCAACTTTCAACTGAAAGCGGACAGGGGCTGTTGCCCCTGTTTCCACAAGCCCATACTAAACCTCTAACCATCTTCACTTGAAATTATTATTCAAATAGAGGAAAGCGCTTTGGCATTTCCCTTGACTAGTGCGATTCATCTTGTATATCAGACTAACGTGGACAACCAGAGTAGAATACACACCTTGTATATAGGTCAATCTATATACATGGTGTGTATACTATTCCACATCAGTCTCGTAGTCTGTATGTAGAAGTTCAACATTTACTGAACGGACATATTTAATCAATAAGTACTGAACTTACATATGTAAGTGATAGATATGTATTTTTACTCCTCTTTCGTGCTTTCATATGACACTTTTTTTCCCCCTTTCATCGCTTTAATCAAACTGCTCTTCGCCTGAAGCCCAAAGTCCAACACTATGCCTACCACTCGAGGTTCACTGTCCCTCTCCTCACGGCTACATCCAGCTCAGAACACCAAAAAAAAACGAAAAGTCTCTCAATCAGCTCCCATCCCCCTTACTCGCCAAAAACGTAGAGTCTCCAGCGAGAGAGTGAAAACCCTCCGGACTCAAAATAAAAGACCTCGTTCGACTATTCATGACTCAGATAACCCGAATGACGATGATTATCATGAAGATGAGTCTTCTGATTCCGATCCAGATCTTAATCTTCGCCCGGTAGCATCACGTCGAGCTTCCCACAGGAATCTACTAGCCGAATCTCATATTAATTCAGATAACGACGATCTCTTCAATCGACTTGCAAGCCAGTTCTCACCTGACCCCGATTCACATCCTGCCCAACATGAACCCCACGAGACAAGCAACAATCATGATCGGACTAACCTTCCAAACGAGGAAGATGTGATTGAGGACGATGTAATCTTACCTACCATCAAAGAGTACAAAGATCTACTTAACGACTGGCCAATGGGTCGAATTACTGTGCAATCTCGAAAACAGAAGAAGCATTCAACCAGTGTTCCGCCTGAAATCTTGACCGAAGCTGAAGCACTTCAAGAGCTATACAACCACCACAAGTCTATGCTGGCTTTAATGGGCAATGTGACTACCTTCACTCTTAACAAAGCCTTGTAAGTCGTGAACCTCTAACCTTTTCCTTTTTTCCATCTATACTTCTACATCACTAAGTCTGTCTGATTCATTCTACAGAGGCGAGATTGGAGGAACTCGGGAATCTGGAGCTTACCAGAAGTGGCTAAGATACAGCAAAGAGAGACGTCGACACAACAGTGAGTTGAAAATTCATCTTATTGATAAGCCGTGAGTACCACTATCAAGATTTTGAACTAACAATCTATGCTTTATTTTAGTGCCTGCAGGCGGTCAGACTGGGATATTAGGCGCTAGAAATAAGCGTCTTGGGGAACTCTGGACGGCTCTCCCTCTGGATCACCGCAGAGTATTTCATCCTCCTGTCTTTTATGCTCTTTCCGGTCTTTCACATTCCGCTGTTGAAGGAAGTGATGATGAAGATGAAGAACCTGTACAACCTCTGGTGCTTGACCCTGAAGAACGAACTCACTTACAGGCTTTATATGATGAGTTAGTTTGTAAGGAGAGGGTAGCTCAGGATTATGCTAAGATGACAGCCGGCATTCCAGATGGACCAACTCTGCCTGATTACAATCAAAAATCAAAGAAATGTTTGGAGCGTATTCACACTCAGGTAAGCAAATTTTTATATATACTGTTTCTTCTTGCACGGATCTTTGCTGAAAGAATATTTCTTATTTCGTAGCTTCATAACGAATCCAAGAACATGGATTTTGCTTACTATCTTCTAGCTTGCAGCACACACGCTGAAACCGAGTCAAGCTCATCTTCTCCCGGATGGTGCAAAGAGTTCACATCACACCAAGAGATGGCGTTGTATGTAAACAAGAAAAGTAACTTCGGAACTGTATTTGCAGCTCGGGTCCAAGGCCTCTCCGTTGCTGAGGCCGTTGCGGCTACGATTGGAGGAAGTACTATGGTTGAAAGTGAGAAGTCTCGAAAGACTGATCCTGGAGATAAAGTTAAGATGGATCTGGCTGCTTTACTTCGATCTAAATTTAGTAAGTAACATTTTTTCATTCCTGTAATATTTAATCACCTAAATTAAATACCTCTGTGTGTTTTAGGTAAAATGATTGGCTACGAACATGGATTTCCAAGAGGACCTGATCCGGAAAGGATTTTGGAAAACAAGTATTTACTCAAAATCATTCAATTACGTGGATCAAAACTTCCAAAGGAGGTCTTGAAGCTAGGATTCAATGGTATGAACAGCCGTAGGAAGATTTGGCTGGAAGATGTCCAGGCACACCTTTTCAAGATAGTTAAAATGTCATCCTCCCACTCTGACGATGAACATGAAGATCATAATAACCCTGGTAATTCTGATTCTGAACAAGATGTAATGATGACTCAAGATATTCAAAATAACCTGGAAACTGATGACCTAATCGGCTCAGAAGAGGAGTGGAATGGCTTAGGTGAAGATTTTGACGAGGAATAAATATTGAGAAAATTAAGATTGCTTCTAACATTGTAATAGATTGAAAAC
Source organism: Melampsora larici-populina 98AG31 (assembly GCF_000204055.1). NCBI lineage: Eukaryota > Fungi > Basidiomycota > Pucciniomycetes > Pucciniales > Melampsoraceae > Melampsora > Melampsora laricis-populina. The sequence continues at coordinate 5,875 of NW_006769015.1, forward strand.
CATGTTTAGAATGAAACTCCTGTTTTGAAACTCATTCTTGCTGTCCATTTATGAATAGAAAGTAACAAATATTCACATTGCTCTAATTGTTTTTCATTTGGAGGATAAGATAATCTGATTTAGATCACACAACTGGATTCACATATATGTGAACTGGATTCACAAATATGTGAACTGGATTCACATATATGTGAACTGAAATCACATATATGTGAACTGAATTCACATATATGTGAAATCAGGTAGTGCTTACGTGTGAAGATGAAGTCTCCAGGAGTAGATCTTGAAAATGGTTTCACATATATGTGAGCTTGATTCACATAGATGTGAATCAAGTGAATTTGATTCACTTGTTGTGAATCAAGGTCACATATATGTGAAACCACAGTACATCCTTTGATAGTGATCCCAGATACATATATACTTGTGTAGTATGTCATACTACCATTCAAGGTCCCTGAGTCTGAATATCCACTCAGATTCAGGGTGGTACTTACACAGGAAAAGTTGTGTTGAAAAAAAACCAAACAATTCCAGGTATGCGTGTACTGATGGAAAAACAACGTCAGTACATCCTTTGATAGTGATCCCAGATACATATATACTTGGGTAGTATGTCATAGGACCATTCAGGGTCCCTGAGTCTGAATATCCACTCAGATTCAGGGTGGTACTTACACAGGAAAAGGTGTGTTGAAAAAACACCAAACAATTCCAGGTATGCGTGTACTGATGGAAAAACAACGTCAGTACATCCTTTGATAGTGATCCCAGATACATATATACTTGGGTAGTATGTCATAGGACCATTCAGGGTCCCTGAGTCTGAATATCCACTCAGATTCAGGGTGGTACTTACACAGGAAAAGGTGTGTTGAAAAAACACTTACAAATCCATGTATGCGTGTACTGATGTAAACTTACCACAGTACACCCTTTGATAGTGATCCCAGATACATATATCCTTGTGTAGTATATCATAGGACCTTTCAAGGTCCCTGAGTCTGAATATCCACTCAGAATCAGGGTGGTACATACACAGAAAAAGGTGTGTTGAAAAAACACTTACAAATCCAGGTATGCGTGTACTGATGGAAAAACAACAACACTGCATCCATTGATAGTGATCCCGGACCTATGTATACTTGAGTAGTATGTCATATGTCCAATCAAGATCCCTGAGTCTGAATATCCACTCAGAATCAGGGTGGCACATACACAGAAAAAGGTGTGTTGAAAAAACACTTACAATTCCACGTATGCGTGTACTGATGTAAACTTACCACAGTACACCCTTTGATAGTGATCCCAGATACATATATCCTTGAGCAGTCTGTCATAGGTCCAATCAAGGTCCCTGAGTCTGAATATCCACTCAGAATCAGGGTGGCACATACACAGAAACAGGTGTGATGAAAAAACACTTACAATTCCACGTATGCGTGTACTGATGGAAAAACAACAACACTGCATCCATTGATAGTGATCCCGGACCTATGTATACTTGAGTAGTATTTCATAGGTCCAATCAAGATCCCTGAGTCTGAATATCCACTCAGATTCAGGGTGGTACTTACACAGAAAAAGTTGTGATGAAAAAAAAATTACAAATCCAGGTATACGTGTACTGATGGAAAAACAACATCAGTACACACTTTGATAGTGATCACAGATACATATATCCTTGAGCAGTCTTTCATAGGACCATTCAAAGACCCTGAGTCTGAATATCCACTCAGATTCAGGGTGGTACTTACACAGGAAAAGTTGTGTTGAAAAAAACCCAAACAATTCCAGGTACCCGTGTACTGATGAAAAAACATCACTACACACTTTGATAGTGATCACAGAGAAACATATACATATATATATTCAACTCATTTTATGTGTGGTACATACTCAGAAAAAATGGCTTGGAAAAAATATGTGTGGTAGAATTGGAGTGGTGAAAAAACACTTACCAAAACCATTGTTTGTCCTGATGACAAAATATCAAGATTGTCTCTTTTGAAGATTTACACACACATACCATTCCCTGATGTGAAAACCATTGCCTGATTTCAATTTACAAAACCCTGATTGTTGATTAACACCTATAAACATGTGATAGTTAAACCAGATGGTCTTATTTTGAAAATGAAAAGCTGTAAATTCATTTACATCAGGGTGAATGATTTTCACCGTTATGTGAATCTTGAGACGGAATTTACGTCAGGTTGAAATTCATTCACCCACCCTAGTGTAAAAGAACTTCCTTCTTTTCAATCTCAAATTGCTTGTTTTTAGCGTATTTCAATAACCACACATAAGACCAGAAAAACACATTTCATAATCTAACAAAACATTATATAGAGACTCTGTTTATGTACAAATAATAGGAAAAGACACCAAAGAAAAATAAAAAAAATAGAAAAAATGGAATCTCTAACAAGTATTTTTCATTTGAGTCATTTGGGATTTGAGCTCCATTTTCTTCTGCTGCTCCTCAATTCGTAAAAGTTCTTTCTCTTCTGCCTTGGACATCTTTTTATTAAATTCTTCATCATAGCCTTTGATCCTGAGCTTACAATATTTCTCCCAATCTATATCCGACATACCCTCTTTCTTCTCTCCAAGAAGCTTGATTCTTTGAACCAAGGATTCCGAAATCTGACAAGAAGATCCATACAAAGTGATGGGGGATTTTTTGTGAGGAATTTCTTGGTCTTTATCATTGTATGATATGGCGGGAGTTGTGTAATGCTCAATCTTAAAATTAACAAATTGCAATCAGGAACGAAATCAAGTACTTGAGAATTTAAATCATTTACTTACTTTGGAATCCCATAAGACATCATAAATGGCATTACCACCTACAGCGACTTCAACTCCAAATTCATCCACTACAAATCTTGAACCTCTTACATCGCCAAGCTTAACTCCAGCTTTCCCCCGTACAATTGCACCTTGATCTTTGTCATATGGTTGCCCAGTAGCTCTGATAATTAAAGACCACATCCCAAATGAATATCTAGTATGATCTTTGTCAGTGTGAGGATGATTATGAAATCCATCACAGGTAACAACCAGATTAGATGCAAAAACCTGACCATTCGGAGTACCTTGCCACTCCAGAGCATCAAACCCAGGAATTTTCGCTTGAAAGGCTAGAGCAAGATTAGATTTAAACACAAAAAGGGATAAAGTAGAGAATCTTTCTGCCCAGAAATCACGTATAATATGAAACTCTTCCATCCTTTGTTTATCCGTAAGTAGTCGATCTATGTTTCCTGATGTGAAGGCATTCATCGAATAACCACCTACTCAAAGTGTTCAAAATTATGATCTTATCAGCAAGAGATATTCAGTTAAGTATTACAGAGGAATTTATTCTAAGCCCAAAATAGCCACCTGCGGATTTCTCTTTTTCACATCCACCTCGCCAACCACCACAACCCATCCAACCAAGATCTTCATCCCCCTCAATATCAGCATCCCTAGCTTGGAGTGAGCAGTGTGTTTTACACCGGTTCCTAGCACGTGCATGTAGAAACGAGGTTGAGATAGAATGATTATATTGTTCTCTAAGCCGGGGATCCATATCTTCAAATGGTACACATCTCACAGCTAATACTAATGATAAATCCCGCTTGTTGATTACCACCACAGTACCAAACTCAATTACCAATCTTTCACGATCTGCTAAATCTGGTCGATCCTTATCACTATACCGGAATATAAAGATAGTATTCGATGGTAGACCCAGTTCTTTGATTAATCGAGCTTTCAATTCAGTTCTCTTGACATGACGTCGATAGAAAGGCCGTCCGATTGTCTTCTCCTTACGATACCGATCTCTTGATTTGTAGTAACTAGGGGAAGTTCTGGATTTAAAACTAGGAACCTTGATACCCGCTCTCTTCTTTCTCTCGGTACTTTTTTTCCGTGTCATCTTGGTGCAAAATCAAATGTTTTTTATTATCAAAAAATGCAAAATCTTTGCATTTAGATATAATTTGTTTCCAAAAACTTACGATTCAAGTTCAAGATTTTGAATCTCTGCGTTTGAAATTTTTCAATTGATTGATTGAATTCTGATCGAGGTAAGTTTCCAGTATCTAATGACCAAAATATATCAACATCAAGATAACACTCTTAAATAGATGAGAAGAAATATATAATAGTAAGAAGAGCTTACTATACAAAGCAATTCAAGATCGAAGTATTTTCTTTCAAATAAAGTCCAATCCAGCTAGAATAACAATATTTTAATCGATCGCTCTATGTAATCGGAAACCTATCAAGCTGACTAAAAAGTATCGATCTTAAAAGATAGAGGAATCACAATACATTAATATGTTTATCTTCATTTGAGCAAGGTAAGAAAGAATAATTCACTCACAAACGAAAAGAACGATCTTTTGGGTTTATTATCTTCCCTACGGACTGAGTTGTTCCAACTCTTATATCGAATCTTCACTCCCTGGACAGTAGGCCATATGACTCCCGGTTCGTAGAACGGAGTCCGACAACGAAGGAGCAAACAGCGTCTAACTGGGGCAGGGAGTGATCGATTCCGAACAATAGGATTGAACTTATATTGTTGGGCGGTTGGAGGTTTTGGTGGGAGGAAGATATTCATCTTGGTGGGGTGAATTGTAGTATCTCCACACCACCAGGGGGCGACCAACCCTAAGTGGTTCGTCGGCCCCTGGGTTAGATAACCGGTACCACAGTAGATAGTACCGATGATAAGAGATGTAAGTTAGGTCAACTAACCTAAGTAACCTAACCTACACCTCGGTCACTACATACCAAATGACTCCACTCACCCTGAATTTCAGTTACATATACGTGAATTCATTCACGTATAAGTGAATTGGATTCACAGATATGTAACTGAAATCTGATCCGAATCCAATTCACATATACGTGAATGAAGTTCACATATAAGTGAATTCATTCACAGATATGTGAATTGGATTCACAGATATGTGAATTGGATTCACAGATATGTGAATTTCATTCACAGATATGTGAATTCAGTTACATATGCTTGATTTAAATTACAGATATGTAAATTCAAATCACACATCCGTGATTTCAATTAAGATATGTTAATTGAATTCACATTAATGTGATTCTATTCACATAGCTGTGAAATCACTCAATATATCTGTAAATTCCATATTCAAAATCACAGATATGTGATTCGAATTCACAGATATGTGAATTTGAATCACATATCTGTTATTTGAATTCACATAACTGTGAATTCAAATAACAGATAAGATATGTGATTTGATTTCTTAAATCAGTGATTTGAATTCACAGTTATGTGATTTGACTTCACAGATATGTGAATCTGATTCACTGATATATCACATATC
>NW_006769016.1:0-11243 GCF_000204055.1 Melampsora larici-populina 98AG31
GACAAGCACAGAAATCAATGGCCCGCTGACATTGTGCTAGTCAAAGTCTAATTTCAATATCTAAATCTACCAATCCAGGGATTCAGAAGTAAAAATTTGGGAACTTACATCCAGTATCGAGTAAATCTACCATCCGCACTCGCCGATTCTTTCCCCGACAATTGCATGGTGGTTTAACATCGCGAAACACTTCGTTTGGATTGCCCCAGTTTGAAGTGCAATCACGGCTTTCCAAAAACAAAGGTAGGTTCACCACGTATTGTCGAATCCAACGCTGCTCTTGCTGAAGCCTGCGATATTGAGAAGCTGATGCGTTGAGCATCCCGACGAGGGGATCCTCATCCTCATCCTCATCCATGTCCATGTCGATCCATCCCATCTCGTTTTCATCAAGGGGCTGATGGTGTGGGTTGTTCAGATCACCTTCGTGAGGTAAATTATTGTCTCCTTGAGTGTCATCTTCTGTAGTCGGGGTTGATGATGGGCCAGCTGTACGGACCACATTCTCAGTAGGCGCTCGCAGCTTGAGTTCCTTCAGTTCAGCTATTCTGCGATCGTGGACCTTTTTTTGAAGCTCTGTCGCGTTTTTTGGCAACTTTCCAAGGGCCTTGAAAGATGGGACTTTTCTTTTGCCGGCCATAGTGTAGGTTTGAAGGAGTGAAGATGTCCTGAATGGTGTATATACTATTGGTCTACGTATCAGAGGTCGGTGCTTGATTCATTGTGCAACGTCTCCAAAAATCCACCTATGTCTCCTATTGATGATCAATAAGATTTTTTTTTCACATCTTACAATCCAGTCTAAGAAAGGTTTATGTCCTAATTTGGCCATTTAGTATTTGTTGGTGATGTCATTACCGGAACCGTCAAATCTCAATTCGGAAGGTTGAGAGGGTCTTGCAAGTTGTTGACATGGTTAAGTTGTCAAGTTAAGTGGTATTCACAACTCAAAAGATAACATCAATTTCTCGATATGAGCACGTAAAACAGCATTGACGGCCTTGGTCCCATTTCAGAAATCCAAGAGCTGGCATAAATAAAACTCAAATTATTGACTCTTAATAAAAAAGAAGAAAGAAGGAAGGGCAAAGGACAAAGCAAAAAAAGTTGTAAGGTTGTGTGATGAAGAGATGAAGAGACTGTTTTGATTTGGCTAACTACCCAAAGGTGGATGCTGCAACCAAAATACTCAAGATTCCCTTTCACCACCTCATTTAATGATAATTGCAACACATAGGATTTAAATTAACAACACGAGGACAGTGAAACTGTTTTCTCTTATCACTGCCCTTTCTTATAACTGATTAGTAATGTTGTTCAAACATTGAGAACAAATATTAATCTTACTTAAAGGCATGTTTTGATGGTTGCTTGACCATCAAAACATGTCAATAGTGATTCATATCTAGTTGTGAAGAACACCTAACCAGATATCCAGGTTATGCTGAGCTAGATCAATGCAAAATATCTGAACAAATCTCTTGATGTATCAAGATTGATTGGAGTGAATACACTTGACCATGTATCCAAGTCCATGATTTGGGTATGACCTTTTGATCCACTCCTAATATCAGAAACCAGTCAAGATGAGATGATATCATTCATCATTGTGTGTATTGAAGACACTCAACGTAGAGAAACTACTTGAGACGCTTTGATTGGACTTGAAATTATCTCTCAACTAACTAAACAGATCCCAACAAACCAAACCAAAATATTGATAGCCAAGATGCTTGGTGTCATGATTCACAATACTTGGAAAACTAGATGAGAGAAAATGAGTTTACAAGATGACCATACTTCATCCTTGTTAGGACAAAGCTAAACCTTCCACTTATCCAATTTTTAAAAGCAGAATATATGGATGTCCGCTGATGTTTGTATTGTATCACTTCTTACTTTTACTTCTTGAAATAGATTTGAAATCTTTGTTAACAAAAAGTGCTCACAATCATCAAGCAATCAAACTTTTCATTGTCAACTTCCAGTTTAACAACTAGATGAAAGAAGCTGTGAAGGATTGATGAAGGGAGAATGTTTAAACGCTGACAACCACCGCTGAACTTGGAACTATCAAGTCTTGGTTTACAACACATTTATTGTCTTGTTTATCTTTATGACTTCATGCTTTAAAACTCAACGAGTTGATTGTAATTGCAAAGAATGAATGTAGATATAACCAAACAATCATTTAGCAGTCATTCAAATGAGATCTTTACAACTCAACATATAATCATGAACTTGGAACCATCATATGTTTGTTTAAAACTCATCAACTTCTTGTTTGCTCCACATAAGTAAAACTAAATGTATTTAAACTCAACAACATTTGAAAAACTACAAGTGAACAGAGAAATTTAAAACTCGACATATGACTATCAACTCGGAACAGTCATTACTCATCGACTTCTTTTGTTTTAATGGCTCTATTCACGCTTTTCACTGCAAACATATAGATATAACTAATAACTAACACTAAAACTTTTCAACATTTGATAAACTTCAAGAAGGGACATATAGAATGACAGAGATATTCTTAACTTCAAGTGAGTGACTACATACTTCAAAACTTAAACAAGTCGATTAAAATGGAAATATAACATATGAATGTAACACATAGTAAGATCCTAAACGTTCAAAACTCAACAACTTTTAACAAACAAACAGAATGGACATGTAACTCCTACTCAAATGACTCGGCGAGTGCTGCGACTGCTTGCCCGCGTGCAAGGGGGCTTAGCAGGTGGCAATTTCTTTGAGTGACTTTGTTTCTTCGATTTTTTGAGAGTCCCAGTGCCAGATTCTTTGCCATCAGACAAGTTAGCAGACAAGTTAGCTGGGGCAGCGCGCTTTGCCTTTGAAGCGCCTTGATGCTTCTAATAGAGATGACTAGTCAGTCACTGAAGAACGAGAAATCAGTGACAAATACTCACTTCTTTACCAATGGGATCGGGGATCCCTTCCTTGAGTGCTTCTACTGATGGCAATCCTTTCTTGAGTTTCTCGATTTGTAAGACTTTGCCCGGAGTGCTGACGATGTTATTTTCCTCCACGAGGTTATCGTTTGCATTGTACTGGATATAGATAGTTAGAGAAGTCACAACGTGGATAGTCTTTAAACATGGGAGATTGTTTACTTACAATTTTGATTATTTCTTCGTTCTGAGCCACCATATGTACCTCATCGGTTTTGATTACCTCATCGCTTTTGATCACCTCATCGGTTTTGATTACCTCATCGGTTTTGATTACCTCATCGGTTTTGATGCACTGGATACACATAATCGAACAAGTCACCAAACGGATAGTGTTCAAAAATGAGGGATGTTGTACTTACACTTTCTATTGTTTCTTTGTTCTCAGTCACCATACATACCTCATTGGTTTCGATCGGAGACAAAGCCACCAGTGTAGGACTCTGAAAGATTCATTCAGATTTGTTTTTAACATATCTGTTTGATCTAGGTGAGGTACTTACAATGTTTGTGCGCATGGCAATGGCAGTGTACTTATCCAAAAGTAAATCTAACTCTTGCAAGATCAGTTTCTGTTTTCTTGGGGATAGTTGGAGGATACGCGATGCTCGGCCGATGATTTCGGGTGGATAAGGATTATGATTGACCTGTGTACAGAAGCCACACATGAGTCCCAACCAAATTGAAATCATCAGAAGGAAGTAGAAAGGAAAGTTACGGACAACCGGTACCGGTTGTTCATCTGACATCGCTTCATGGTTGTGGCCGAGTTGGACATGAGTAAGGTGCCAAACGTCAGTAGATGGAGTGTACTTGGCTGTGAGATGAAAAGGGCATTGAATTTTGATTGATCTGCTGGCTCGTAAGGGCTTCTCCTCGGTCGTAGTGGATGACATGGTAGAGGTATTGGGCTTCGGTTTGTGAGGTAGACCACTTCGATGACAGTGATAGTGGCAGATGTTGCACTTATCGTTTGACGAGTGTCGTATGGAGATCTTGTAGCCGTGTGATTGTGACGGAAAGTCCTTGACATAATCATCCATCTTTTTCCGCTCACCCTTGATATCAACTTCAGGCGGAGCCGGAAAGACATTCCATAAGGGGTAGTGAGCCGGACCCATCGTATTGACAACTCAGATATAAAAGAGTGGTGGGCTGGTGAGGGGGTGAGCTGGGTCGATAGTTAGACCGGAAATCGGATAAGAATCGGAAGGTGGTGGGCTGGTGAGGTAGTGAGAGTGAATCGACCAGTATAAGAGAGAGGAGATGGTGGACTGGTGAGCCTTTTTGCTATTGAGGTTTGATTGTAGTGGTCACCGTCCGATGGTGATATCTAAATGAATTTTAAAGACCAGCCTGTGGGATAGCTGCGGAATGACACTTCAATCAAACAACTGTTCAATGCATGTATGATTGTACAAATGGAGGTTATGGGGGTATTCGACACCCACGGTCCATTTTTGAATCAACATAAACAAGTATAATGACTTCGATGTAATTGAAATGGATGCATTTGTCAACTAATAATCTTAGAAATGTGAAATGTAAAGAGACTACTAACCGCAATAAAAATCTAAAAGGTTTGAAACATTGGGATCATAATGAAAAGTATTTAAACAAGGAAACAAATAAGGATCAAATAGATCAATTGCATTTGATTGTATTGCTGAGAGACGTAGAGTACAAGAAGCAAAAACTGCATTGTACTCTACGTCTCTCGATTGTGTTTAGATGGTAATTGTCCTTTCTTGAACTGGGTGGTCTCACTCAACATTCTGAACCATCTTTCTTGATTGATTGATCCGATAAATGACAAAAAATGTATTTTAATGACTAACAACATACAAAACTGACAAGTAATTACAATAGGAAATATTTGGGAGTGGAAATGGTTGGGAATTAAATAAAAGGGAAACCTAATCGCCATTTTTAAGAATAACTGTATAACGTTTGGCTTCAATCTCTTCAAGCCATAATCGAACGTGAGCCATAGTCATGTTGCCAGGGGCTGCTCCCTTGGCGAGCATAGCATCAGTGACTTTACAGTCAGGGGTGCGGGCAACTTTGAGTTGAATGTCTTGTAGGAACTTCTTCTGTTCAAGTTGAGCATCGGAGTTAGGTCCTTTGGGATGGATGTCAATGCCTTGGCGAGGCGTGTAAGGAAGTTGAGCCTCTACATATGAATTGATAGACAAGTCAAGATCGTTGTGCAGGTTTCATATGATGAAAAGTGTAAATTAGGTTGGGACTGACCGACAAGTTTGTTTAGATTTGTGGTGAGCTGCTGTCTCAAAACAGTTTGTTGCTTAATTTGAGTTGTTGTTGGTTGTGGCTTTTTGGATGGAACCTTGAAGACGTCGCGGGGGCACTGAGTGGACTCCTTTGCAAAGTTCTCAAGTAAGTGATGTTCTGATTTGACCAAGTCGGCCCATCTTGCACAGGATGTGTATTCCTCCATCCATAGGGCCTTGGCGAGCTTGGTCTTGGGATGAAAAGATGCGACTAGCAAGTGAAATTCGATGTCATACTGGCTGTGAAAAGTGTGAAGCTTGAAAAACGAAAGGGGGAGATAGAATGCTAGAGAATAAGAATGGTGGGGTTGTGCATTCAGGTGGAAGACAACATATAAGATTCATACTTGTTTAACAAGCTTGCCCACTTCTACCCGTCCTTTCTTTTCTGTTTGTAGGCTTTGTCGCTCGGCTAGGCATCCACGCTCGAAATGCTTCTCGACTTTCTTCATATTGACGAGTTCTTTGAAGTCGCTGAGGTACGGGGTCAAGTCAGAGGGGTTGTGGGGATCTTCGTTGGGTTGAATGTTGATAACGGAGCTTGACTGAATCTCTTGAGGCTGTAGAACATTCAGTGCAAGTCTTTTGAAGAGTGGTGGATGAAAGACAGCCTTCTGAAGAGGCTGTAGGCCTGTCCATGATCTACCAATGGCCTTGTTTCGAGGTACAAACCCACGTGATGTGTTTCGGGGGGGCACTGATAAGAGAGATGGTCAGTTTGGTTAATGATTAGTTTTTCATGAGATGTAAAAACGTACTTGATAAGTCTTGTGTGGTTTTCTTGCTGTACGTTCGATATTCATCATACGAGGTGATAGGACGCTGTGAGGGACCCATGAATCTAGAATTTAATATGAATAAGGTACATCACTGTAAATTCTGATAATGGCCTGATGTATCACTTACAGAGCAGCCTTCAACGTTGGATAGCTTACATGGCCAGCTAGACTCAATATCTTGAGTGACCGGTGAAAGATTGATTGAAGGGCAAGAGCTTCGGACACAATCTCTTGTGAAGGTCGATTATTGGATCGAGTCTTTCGAGTAGCTAAAAGTTTGTCAATGTACGCATCTGTCCAGTCCTCTCCGACCGTATTGTAGTTATTCAAGGTCGGGATAATGGCGTCGGCTTCCAGTTTCTGGATAACATCGTCTTCCTCATCTTCATCTTCCGTACCTCGTCCATCATCGGAATCAGAATCACGCTCGGTTTCGGAATTTTCGTCTATTTGATTTGCGAGAAAGACCAAACAGATCAGCACGCCAGTTTAGTTGTAGACAGCTTTTGGTGAGTAGAAACACTACCAACCAGATGAGGATTCCCTCCGATGTCGCTTGAGTTGTGATTTTTTCTTTGTGGCTGGGTGAGGTCGATGACCAGCGGATCGTGTCGCTGGTGCCATACGTTTGCAAGTTAGAGCGGTTTGAGGGTGTAAGTTGTGGGGGTTTGGGAACACTATTGAGGTTGAGTCTTGAGATACATGAATCGGTTCAATGAGTTGATGAGATTCAGATGTTACACAAGCTCACGAGTACTTTAGTATGAGTATGTACAGGGGCTGGTGCGCTGGTTAGTGGTGAATTTTGTACTTTACACGAGCTCACCAGTGGGTGTAGCTGGTGAGCTGGTGAGTGGTCTGTTGGGTGATAGGCTGGTGAGGAGTGCAATTGGTTGGTGAGCGGTGAATTTGTGTTTTACACAAGCTCACCAGCGGGGTTGACTGGTGAGCTGGTGAGTGGTATGTTGGCCGTGTTGAGCTGGTGAAGGGTCCCTTAAGGAATGGGGACTTTGAATTTTTTTTGTTTCTGAAGAGCAGCAGCTCTCAAGCTCCTCAGCTCTCAAAGGAGTTTTCGGACTCCATTCGAAGATACAGGCTTCGTTTTCTTCGGATAGTATCCGAGGATATGCGTGGCCACAGGTGATCATAATTCGTTTTCACGTTTGAATATGTGAAAATTTTAGTCCACCCTTATTCTGAGTGATATGTTGTATTGTGTGATTGGACATTACTTATGACGTATGAACCTCAATTTACCGTGCTGTGTTACTTATTCCCCCCGCTGCGTCTTCGCCTGACAGGCTATGACGCTGTGAACTATCCACAATATAGTACTCACATAACCTGTCTTCCTTTTACAGTAGACTCTGAGAAAACCGATAGTTGTCAAAAGCGATACTCTGGAAAACCCGATACTTTTTGGGTCAAATATATTTTATTTGCAGTAAAATGGGTTGGAAAACCGATAAACCTGTCAAACCCGATAAGCGATACTTTTTTTTTGGTTTCCCGGGTTTAAAACCGATAATTTAGGTGGTTGTGCGACTTGTGGTTTTCGTTTTTTTGTGCTTCTTCCCGTTCTGTACATCCTTTTTCATTGCAAAAGCTTCACCTGGCATTCACAATTATAAGTTTTCATATCATGCTTCCTAAGGACCTCTCTACATACAACATTTCTCACATTGAGAAAGGATTTGAGGCATTGAAATCCGAAAATGATGCTTGATTAAAACCTTTGAAAGAATTGATGAGCTCAGGAAAAAAACTTACTGAAGCTGAAGAACGGTTCATGGATCAATCAGCTAACCTTGTTGACAAGTGGAAGGTGGTGGAACACATCAAAGAAGTTGGAGATGTTGCTCGTGCTGCCATTGACCTTAACAAGGAGGAGAAGGCTGCATTGGAGGTGCTAATTCTCAAGGCTGATCAAACACGTCCAGTGATGTTAAAAGCAGTGAACAGTGAGTCTATGAACTTTTCATCGTGATCAATCGAAGTTGTCTTTCTCAAATGGATGATGTTTTGACCTTTGAACTGTGTTTCTAGAAAAGCGTAAAAATACGGAAACTTTGAAGCCAAACCCTTCCACCAAAAACAAAGTCGAAAATAAAAAGGCAAAAGTCGTGAAGAAGGTCAACCCAACGCTTGCTCAGCGAATTGAAATCCTAGACTGGCATCATGCTAATGGGGGCAAGCAAACTAAGACCGCTCAAAGATTCAAAGAATTGTATCCCGAGCTCCGATTTGGACAGCCTCGGCTTTCGGAATGGTTGAGGGAAGAGAAAGAGACCCAGTTCCGAGCCGACTATAATTCTGGGGTTGGTCTGAACTCCAAGCGAATCACTTCAACCGAGCACCCTCAAGTTACTCAAGCACTTGAGACTTGGGTGACTCAGGCTGAACACTTGGGGCTTATCTTAAGTGGCTCAGTGATGCGTACGATGTGGAATCGCTTTGCGGACCTCTTCAAGGTACCAGATGAAGACCGACTCCGTCTCTCTGAAGGATGGTTGACCAGTTTCAAGAGCCGAACGGGCCTGCGTTCCGTCAAACGTCATGGTGAGGCTGGTTCAGCTTCACCTGATACTGTTGCTGCAGAGAGGTCTCGTGTGCGTGCAATCACGGATCTATACGATCTCGCCAATATCTATAATATGGATGAGACTGGCCTATTTTATGGGTACGTCTTTTTTACAATAATTTAGCCCTCCTTTCATTTTGCTGATGTACTTTACGCTTCTGTAGAATGCCACCAGACAAGGGATTAGCTTTCAATGCAAAGTCTGGGATCAAGTCAGACAAGCGTCGCCTGACATATGCTTTTGCAATCAATGCCGACGGATCCGATAAGCGTCGTCCTTTCATCATAGGAAAAGCTCATAAACCTGTATGCTTTCATGGGAAGACAGGCGAGCAACTCGGCTTCTACTATCGGAACAACACGAAAGCTTGGATGCAGACTGGAATCTTTATCGAGTGGATTGAATCCTGGGATCAGGAGCTTAGATTGGAAGGTCGCAATATATTACTTCTTGTAGACAACTTTTCCGGTCACTCGGTTGACCCAGACAGACCTTTAACAAACATCCACCTCGAATTCTTCGCTCCAAATCTTACATCTCATGTCCAACCACTTGATGCGGGTATCATTGCCAACTTCAAGTGTCATTACCGATCCGAATTTATCAACTACGCGATTGATCGTTACGAGCTCCAAATCCCAATTGGTGAGATCTACAAGATTCATCAACTGGATGCTATGAAGCTTGCTTCCGAGGCGTGGTTTAGGGTCTCTGACACGACAATCGCAAACTGCTGGCGAAAGTCAGGTATTCTGTCCGTTCGAAATCCTGATGGATCGGTCAAGGGTCAGGATAATCATGACCATACTGAAGATTCCAATTCAGATCCGATAATCGATGACGAAGCTACAGAGACTTTAAGATCCGACTTGGACAGTCTTGAAAGGTTGAATCTTGTCCATAAACCAAACCGAATGTCACTCTCTGAGCTTCTCAATCCAATTGGCGAGCATTCAAGTGGTTTAGAAGAATGGACACCCGAAGAGATTGTTGCAAGCATAGAAGAAGAAATGAAAGAAAAGGCTAAAGTTGAGATAACACCACCACCACCTCGACCAACTCATCAAGAGTTCCTCAAAGCTTCAGAGATCATGTTGGGATTTATGGCCTATGAAGAAGATAATGTAGCAAAAGGGTGGGAACGTGCTATTAGGGCCTCAGTAAGACATTACCGCTTAGTCCGTGCCCAAACTGCCAAGCAGCAAACCCTCACAACTTTCTTTTTCAAAGATTCTTAAACTGTTGTTATATATCTTTGTCATAACCGATAATTTTGCTGCAATTTGATTTTTATCGGTTTTCTCAGAGTTTTGATAAAACCGATACTCTGTCAAAACCGATAGGATTGGCCCCAATTTTTCGATTATCGGTTTTCTCAGAGTCTACTGTATCTTTCCCAGTCACGCACATCATGGATTGTACAGTAAACACAATTACTGCTCGGGATGATGTGTACCTCAAGCCGTTGTTTGATCACACTGCCTTGTCGTCACGGAGGTGTTTTGTTCACGGGTCAGGAAGTCGAGTACTGAGTCGGGTACTCGATTGTGTTGGGCGTATTTGCAAGACTACTTCGGTGTGTTCGGGTCGGTTTGGAGCAATTTTGTGACCTGATCAGGTTTCCCCTCGCACACTTCTCTGATTCTTATTCGTCCTAGCAAATCGTTCGACTTGTCTACCGCCGTATTAATCTTTTACTCTGTTGAGGCCTTAGAGCATCAGCACCGGGCCTTGTAAAAATTTAAATACAGGCCGTTTTACAAAGCCGTGAGAATAAAACTGAGGCACCGGACCTTGCAAACGGCCTGTATGGTTTACACGACGCGTATAATCATACCTTGAACTTGTAATAATGGACTGCAGCGTATAATCCTAGAATCGCCCCAAAGGACCAAACGTCTGAACTTAACCCACCAATATCGGACGTACAAAGTCCTACCGTCAAACAAAACAAGCACCTCAAGCCCGCTTGGGCAATGTATTATTTGGACTTTCCAGCTTTTGCAAAGCCTCGGTTTCGCCAAAACTTTACAATGTTCTGCGAGAATAGGCATACACGTTCTTGTCTGTCAACTTGGTGTCATACAGCGAACGAATCGGGCCCTATTTTACAAGGCCCGGTGCTGATGCTCTTATAAAAAGTGTGCGTTGACACCCAGCTTCAATGCTTAGCAACATCGAGTTCTTATCTCCTTATCACTCGAGTGTGGTGCCGTTCGTTTTTTTTATTCTCTACCCTTCACGTCGCATCATTTGCAGTCTGGCATGTCATTCCACCGATTCGATATCCTGTACCGTCTTTAATAATCGCGGTCATATAGGGATGAAGTAAATGAATCCACCGCTGGATTATTCCCCTCTGAAATTGACGCAGCGACATTTATATTCCCATGCGCCTTTCATGGAAGCGTCTCTGACGGTGTTCGTGTCATCATTCACTCTCCGAACCTCTCATCCCAATTGAGTGAATATGATTCAATCTCAATTACACGGACTGCAACTGTGACTACGAACTCATTGATTGTTGTATGGCATACTACCGGTGCAATGATTGCAATGACGAGTTTATGGACACGGGGAATTGTCAAATGGTACCTCAAATGGACAGCCAGCACT
>NW_006769017.1:0-11231 GCF_000204055.1 Melampsora larici-populina 98AG31
GCGCAAGCGCAACGGTCGTCACTACAGCATGCTGGCTGCAATATGCGAATTGGGTTTGCTAGCAGTCAACAGCAAGATCAATGCTTATACTCGAAATGAATTCGAAGCATTTCTTAAACACGTTCTTGTAAGTTTTTTCTCTTGCTTCAAAATCTGATCCACTTCAAGAAGCTGACTATACATCTATTGACTGTAGCTTCCTGTAATGCAACCTTACCCAAATCGGAATTCTGTCCTTGTAATGGACAATGCACCAATTCATCGCCGTGGCATCATTCAAGAGTTGTGTGACAGGGTGGGAGTTCTCTTGGTGTATCTACCACCGTACTCGCCGGATTTCAATCCAATCGAGCGGGTCTTCAAGGTGTTCAAGGACAAGCTTCGTCGGGAGGGGAAATTTGCAAATGCCATTAACAGGTTTTGATGTCTTCATAAGGCAATGAGTGATGTCTCAAGGGAGACTTTTATTACAAAACTGTATCAATTTTGTGGGTACAGAAGATGGAGCAATCGACTTCCATAACATCCTTTGTACATTATCAGATCCTCAAATATTTTTTAATTTTAAAAAAAATGTTCTACAGAAATCAAAAGGTCATTGAACCAATCTTTAACATTATCATGTGAGAAAAATACCTGCGAGATAAAAAAAGTTCTCTTTGAGAAATGAGAAGGTCTTCAGAGGAAGTGCCAATTTATTGATTGTAATGTCACACTGATAAATGAAGCAACTTATTGATTGTACGCCTTTCATTGATAAATGAAGCAATTTTTCTTGTAAGAAATAACTCAGTTATCAACGCAAGTTCTCATAGACTTGATCAAGTCAAACTGGGGCTCATAGTGTTTATTCAAGCACTTTTTTATTCATTGACACAGACTTTTTTATTGCAGAGCTATCAAACAAAACACAAAAGGGATAATAATATTTTAATGTACAGTACTGTAGCTACAACACTTTCCAAACACACTCTTTGAGAGATCAGTCAGTACATTTTCTTTGTTGAGGAAGAAAACTTTAGACTGGGCAATGGTTTCTTCTTTTGAGATCAAGTCGATAGGAAGCCAATTTCGCATGGAGACAAAGGCGAGCTCTGAAGGGAAAACCAAGCTTTTTCATTTCGTCCACACTGAGTTCTTCAGACTCAAACATCTCAAAGTCGACAATGTCCAAATCTTTGACTATACCTCGAGTCGTGGAGTCGTCCTTGCTGATCGTACAGAAGTCAAGATAGTCTTCAATTTCCGGAAGTGGTCTTGGGAGTGTCATGTCAGTTTGAGCTTCAGGCGGTTGGTGGTTGGTGGTGTTGTTCAAGGCAAACAAACCATTGCCGACTGGAACCATCGTCGCAGAGCTCGTGGATTGAGAATTTGGTGCGGAGTATGCATGAGGGTTGATTGGTTGTTCAAGATCTTCCCAGACAAATTCAGGTCCGGTAGGTGGCTTGTGGACCGAGACTCCTGGAGTCTTATTCGCCTATTCCAAAGATATCGGTCAGTTTTGATTGATTGTGAATATTAACAAAAGAGAAACTTACCACAGCTTCGGCCCATAAGTCGAATGCGATAAAGGAGAGATGCATTCCTTGGCAAGGGTTCAATGGGTTGATCATTCCCATGCACTCCCTCCAATTGATCGAGCACTTTCCATACATGGTCATGAGCTTGGTATGTATAGACTGAACAGTCGGTTCGACACCAATTGACTGTTTGAGCAAAGTCGTTCATTAGTTTGAGTTCTTCAAGATCAAAGGAAAAAGATGAGACGTGGTACTTACTGCCATCTCTAACTGATCGTGTCGAGCGCGATCAATTGTGTCCGGATCAGCATGGGCCAATGCTTGATCGACTTGGAGTTGCTGCTCAGAGTTCAAAGTCAGTTGATCAAAAACGAGAAAATGGAAGCATGAAGAAGACAAGTCACTTACTTTTGAGTTGTTACGAGCCATTTTCTTTGGGTTTTCCATCATTATGCGGAAACCCATTTCTTTACCTTTACATTTCTTGCTGATCGCCATATTCTTGAATGCAGTAAAGATCAAATTGTTTTTGATCACCGGAGTCAAAGTTTTACCAAAGACGCCACCTTGAGTTACGTAAGCTTTGAAAGTGACCTGACAATCATTGTCAGCTTGCTTGAGTATTCGTCCGGTACCGTTTTTGTTGGTGTTGCACAGATCGAAAAGGGAATTCTTGATTTCAGTCAATGACACGCCATTGACTTGAACCATCACATCAATGGAGTCTTCAGTCTCGTAGTCGATGTAGTTTTGAGCCAAACCGTTTCGTCGCTCAGTATCAGTAAGTGGAATGGGTATATAAGCCCTAAAGAATAACTTGGCTTTTGATGGTTTTGATTCGTCGCTGGCAGCAAGGATTGACCCAGATTGGGGGAGCGGAGCGGCGATGAGACAGGGTGAATGAGTGAGATCCAGCTCAATGCGTGGAGCTAACTCAAGGACACGTCAGTTTGAATTTTTCGAACAGGCTCTATGAAAAGAAGAAAAACTTACTACGCTCTTCACCTCGAGCTTGGATATTGTATCCTCCATCGCCAAACCTTGGATCCAACTCGCTGGCATTCCAAAAATGAAGTTCCTCGGCGGCTTCAGATCCAGAATGTTGAGGAGTATTCAATACTGATGAGACACCGTTGATAGGTGGAAAGAAGTGAAAGTATTGGTTAGTTTCATTTAATCCAGAGAAATTCTAAAGAATAGAGAAAGAAAACTGACAATCATTGATATTGGCTTCCGCTTGAAGTCGGCAACGGAACTCACGAGGACCACCTTCTCCATAGGGATCGACATGGATCGACTCTGAATCGAGATATTGGCGTTGACCATTAACTCGAACAAGTTCCCAGTGGTGACCGTCCCTACAAACAAATAAACAGTAGTCAGAAAGAATGCAACAATGATGAGAGTCGAAATAATGAGAACAAAACTTACTTGTTCATGTAATAAGGACTGCCAGCGCGGCCACGAGGAGGACTAAGACCTTCCTGTGGAGCCCTTCTTGCTCTTTTTTCAGCGCTAAGAAGAAAGAAGACAATCATTGGAAGTCGAGAAAGTCGGTTGATTGAGTGGTTGGAAGTTGAGAAGATGGATAGATTGATTGGGTTTAAATAAGAAACTCAGGTGAATCCGATGTGATTGAGGTTTGAATGAAAAAGGAAGGGGATTGGATATCGATTGAAATCAAAAAGGAAACGATATCAAAAAAGGAAATGAGATCGAATGTCAGTTGAAATCAAAAAGGAAACGATATCAAAAAGGAAAAGATATCAAACTTACGCTTCCTCGAGTGCCCTCGCGTCCTCGGCAAGTTGGAGTTGTCGCTTGCTTGGTCCTCTCGGCATGGTTGTGAAGGTTTGGACAGGGTATCGGGGTTTGACGGTGGTATTGAGGGTTTTGTTGGTGGTGTGGTGGTGATGGTGGTGTGGTATGTAGACAGCTCTTGACCGGTTTCGACGGTCAAGAGATATTCCAAATCCCATGCTTCGATTGTAGCATATGCTTAAAATCAAGCCTGTATTTGGCCTGTATCACTCTCAAAAAAACTTTCGATTTTTTCGATTGGTCAAGCCAATCTGGATCAACTGTATTATAATTAGTAGTAGTAATTATAAACATAAGAGCTTGTACAACCTATGACTTACCAATAGAGTAGAGATGGATGGAACCTAAAGCACGCGAATGGCAGACTGAGACAGACCAAGGCTTGGAAAATTGTGCAAAAAAGTATGTATATTCAGGAACAGTCTGTAGTCGCTTCAGCTGGCTTCAATTCATGAGCCGGAAAGTTTCCTTGAGGATAAGTTCCTTACTCGGAAATTCCCTGTGCCTGAACCTGAAATGTGATAAAACAAAATTAAACGTTCCGTCTCAGATATCTATATGTTATGGGAAGCGAAGAGAATCGAATCGACGAGTTTCCTCATCTTCAGGAAATCTAAACCCTTCTCTATTTTACTCACAGCAAAACCATCACCTAAAATCACAATGCTTACTACCTCTACAAATGCACTTTTCAATCAGAGCTCTTCTACCTATGCCAATCTCGAATTGACTCAGCCTAATGACTTGGAACGGGGTTCTACAAATGACGAGGGTGATGCGGCATCGAGTGATTCTGCAAATGCCAACGAGTCAGTAAACGTTTTCTGTGATTTATTTCAAGGTTGCTCCATGCTCATATATGATTCTCCGATCTATAGCTCGTCACCCGCAGAAACCGAGCAACGTTTGCGGCTCGATGATATCGACACGACTGAAGACTCTTACGAATCAGTAATGAATAGAATAAGTCAATGGAGAGAAACAACAAGTACGAATTCAGAAATTCCAACTAACGATCTGGAAATCAATCAAATACCTGAAATGATTGAAATATCAAGAGAAGAAACAAATGCAGAAATTGAATTACGTCAAAAATTAAGATTACTTCAAGACTTACTTAATAAAAGTAAAGATATCAAAGATTGTTCAGATGATAGTGATGAAGAAGAAAATGAAAATGTTATGTTCAAGTTTTTAATTGGTCAACCTGATTTTAAAGATGTATTATTTTTAAGAATGCTTTATAAATGTTCCCCTTTTTATTTAAATGGCGGTGTTTCTAAATCATTTGGAAAATGTGCTCATCTTCTCAGGGTACGTCTTTTCGATCTTTTCATTTCAAACTTTTTCATTCCCTGATCTGACATTCTTTTGAATGATTAGACTAGTGAAACTACGAAAGAGTACTTTAGTAATCTTTCTATTAATTCAGGCAAAAGACTTTTGAAGGACAGGTTTCTTTTTTTAAAATCATGGACTACAGGTAAACCTAGACGGAATCTTATTAACTCTTTGTCCAAAGCGGAAGATGACGAGATTCATGAGTTAATCAGAGATTTGCTTGAGCAGAAAACCTTACATGTAAGTTTACTATATGATTCTATGTGTCGTGATATTTATTTTTTGACTTTGCGTCATTTTCTCATTTTAGTCAACTCACAAACAATCAATAAACGGCGATCAAAGTAGCGCCCTCTCTGGTTCAGATTATGGATCCGTTTCAAGTTATGAGACGTCTTTTGCAAGCGAAAGTTTGGTTTAACAGAAGCCATACAAAATGAATACCTTGAAGTGAAAGTTGTGATTTATTGTGATCCTGTTGAAGTCATAACCTGCATTTTGTTAATCCAGCTTCTTGTGATCTCTTTTTTTGTGCTTCCTTTCTTTTTATTCTTTGATGAGCTTTGCATCTTTCTCAACTGATGTAAAACATATTTACTTGATAGCCTCTTTATGAAACTCTGAGCAAGATATTCCCTGCTCTTTTTGACTTGGTCTAGAGCTCAGACCTGATAAACATTGTCTCTTTGAATATAAAAACAAGTAGGATATAACTTGTTGAGTATATAAGTATCAAGTGATAAAGCTTGAGAGAAATCTTGAGCAGCTCTGCATCCACTCTTCACTCAGCAATAATGCTTTCAAAAGCTTGGTTTTCACCTATCATGTTAATCACTCATCATATTTTATGGCAAGAATCCAACAATACTAACAGCTAGTTCTATAGGCAGACTTAGAGGATTTGTAATGAAAACCCTAGGTCTCTTGGGGGGCTCAGCCCTGGCAAGGGCCAAGGGAGGTAGGACCAACAGCACAGTGGACAGGGAGTGCTGTTCAGTGGGCTAGGCATTAACTCACACAGAGTAAATTATACTTATACCATCATTAAACCACTACTTGATACTTATCCCAGCATATATGCCCTTGGGAGGTCAGGAGGCAGGCGCACTAACTTACTTATCATTAATCATTAGACTATTTTGAGGTGGCAGGTGGGTTTGAAAAAGGATATCCTAGCATTTAGAGGTTGGATTGAGAGATAGTATGATTGGTTGATTTCTAGAGAGTGGCATGGGATAGTTGGAATGGGGAGTTTTGACAAGTGGAGGGAAAAGAAAAAGGTGAAGAATTTTTTTCTTCAACCTTGTTTTACCTTCTCTATGTGTTGGGGAAATGTCCATCACTGGGACTGGGACCCAGACCAGTGAAAAGACCATACATTTATGAATCTGGGAATATGGTACTGGAGACTGTTACTGGTCAAGGTTCTCAGGGTCTAAGTCCCCGCGTTTTGGCATCAGCAAGGCAACATCCTCACTAATACTATGCAGCTATTTCTCTATAAAATGTACTTGAAATCTCACTCTTATTCTTGTTTTGTTCATAAGTTGGCAACTTTTTGTGTCCCATCAGAGATGAGCAATACGATTTTATTTGTTAGTTTCATATTCTAGGTACACTGCAAACATTATTCAACTTCCCCAAGTGAACAGGAAAAAATGATTGGGAGTATGAACTGTCATAGAATGATCTATCACTCCTCACCTGAGCCATAACACCCACACTACAATGTGTGGCAGGCTCAGTGGATAGGGTGGTATAATGTACATACAGTTTTGCTCAGTTATCTGCTCATCAGGATGAGTCATTCATATGTAATACATGCTGTAAATTTTTTCAGATTGGCAAAAGCATCCAAAAGATTGACTACATACACTGCCTCAATGTTTTGGTGTAAGCTCATCAACTAAACCGCATGTAACAACCTTTCTGTTACTGAGAAATAGCTTCAACAATATTGCCTGAGCAGCTACAGAATTATATGTAGTGAATTTTTGGGATTTTTTTTTCAAAGTCAAAAAAGTTACATGTGGTATAACATGTGATTTGTTTATTCTGATGGGCAAAAAACTGAGCAGACCTGTGTGTACATGATAGACAACTATTTACTTAGCTTGCTGCACATATGTAGTGTGGGTGTTATGGCTCAGGTGTGCAGTATTGGATCCTATTATGACAAACTGTACTATTAATCATTTTCCCCCTCCAACTTGGGGAAGTTGAAACAGTGGTACTTAGCTAGGTGCTTAAGCCTATGCTAGAGCAGGGCTGTGACCCGGCCCTGAAATTTCCGGCCCGGCCTCCGGGCTTTGCCTGACCCTGTGTGGACCCAAAGGCCAACCAGGGCACACCCTGAGCTGATCATAGGTGCAAAAATTGGGCAATATGGTGATTATTTTGGATATTATTGCACAGTTATGTGTGTGAGATGCTTTGTAGAAGCTACAGTAGACTCTGACATAACCAATACCCAAAAAATGTGGGTCAAAACTATTGGTTTTGACTGAGTATCTCTTTTGTCAAGGCTTTGGGAAAACCAATAATGGTCAAATTGCAGGCAAATTATTGGTTTTGACAAGGAAATTTACAAACTTTACGTGGTCAGGTGAGAAACAACACATTAGGCATTATTTTCATGTAGTATGTTTCTGAAAGTTCACAATTTTGAATGTGAGTGAACATTCAGCAAGGAAAAAACTGAGAAAAAAAGCAAACAATCAACTATAAACTGGTCAAATGATCCACAAAATTATTGGTTTTGCACCGGTTTTGGGTCTGGGATTCCAAAATTTTAGTATTGGTTATTGGGTATGACAGGTTTATCACTTTTGAGACCAATTTCACTGCAAATAAATTTTATTTGATCAAAAACATATTGGTTTTTCTAGAGTATTGGGTTTGACACATATTGCTTATATCAGAGTCTGTTGTATATGAGCCTACATCAAAATTGAAAAGAGCTATGGGAGGTTAGAAAGAAAATTTTTGTTGACACAGCAAATATAGAGCGGGTCTTGAGAAGCCCGGGACCGCCCAAGGTGCCCGCAGGGTTTTCATCACCCCAATCATGTGTGTCAGGGCATGTACTGCGTGCCTCCAGAAAGACATTGGGAATACTTGGTTGGCTGGGGCCAGGGACGGGTGACAGCCCCATGCCAGAGTAGGAGGTAGCCAAGCACTAGGGGCTGATAGGACCCTGGTATGCTCTTATCAGGGGTAGTCACACAGAATGGTGACTTTTGAGCTCCCGTGGAATCACACTTCATGCAACTCATGTTTTCTGCCAGTGTCTGCATTTTCTTATTGCCATTCTTTTAATTGTTTCACAGATTAATGGTCACATGGAATCCTGAGGAAAGATTAAACCTCACCTAGAGCTATGGATAAAGCCAGGGAGTGACCTAGCAGTTTGGCAGGGGTGGGCCTCTGCAGGAGCTCAAAAATTGCAATTCCAAGTAACCAACCCTTATAGGAGCATACTGGGGTCCTGGGCTGATACTCAAGGACTGAAGGCTGAGCTTTGTGCTCAGCAATTTTTTACTCAAACATCCTGCCATGATCCAAGACATTGATACTTGCATAATACAAATCTAAAGATAAAGAAGATAACCCATACCATTAGGTTGCAATTATATCAATTCTCATTGTGGTGTTTCTTGGTATTCAGTAGGTGAAAGAGAAAAATGTGACATAGAGGTGGGAAAGAGATTGTAAGGAGATCACCTACTTGGTGACCCAAGTAGAAAATAATCTCTAAATTTTTTTTTTCCAACAGAAAATTAAACCCTATGTAGCACCACCCCTACACCTTACTCAGTCTCACTCACCAAAAAAGAAAAAAACTGGGAAATCTTCACCAAAATTTTGGACCTCAAACTCTATGTGGACAGTGGGGCGGGCTTGGGACATGTACACCACGGGGGGACCTTGACCGTCTTGCGCCGGTCATCCTTGCCCGCCTTTGGGCTGGCCTTCCCTCCGCAGGGAAGGGCCGTAACTAGCTGGTCAGAATGATGTCGCCTCCGAGGCGACATCGAGTCGTCGAGTCAGGCGTTTTGTAACTGGGATTTCGGCGCACTTGGCGCGTCTCCTTGCGGACTGTGGGCGGCCTGAATGGCCCCAAAAGCGCCATCAGGCCATTTTGCAGTGTGATTTTGGGGGGCTGGAATCCCCCCAAAAAATTGATATATAAAAAAAGTGCCCCAAAAAGGAAATTGTGGCCTCAAAGACCCTTTTCGAAATCATGGACAGCTGACAGTGGGGGCAGGAAAGGCGGGTGCATTTGGCAAGGGAGGTTTTCAAATGAAAGAAGCCACCCGAGTTTGATAGATAGCCAAACAATCCCTATACCTTTGATCTCCAAACCATAAGAAGGAACAGAGAAAGTGGCGTCTTTGATGTCCCAAACTCTGAATAGGTGGGCCATTCACTCCAGGTCCCCCAAAGACCCTCCGGCTTCTTGAATACGTTCCATCATCTCGTGGATGTCCTCTTCTGAAGGTAAATCGAACGTTACCAAAGCGTCAATGTCCGTAAAGTACCCTTCGCCATTGAAGGTCGCGCGATCTTCATCGTAAATCAACTTGTAAAATCTGAAGAGGATAGTCATGATGAGTGTATATCTAAATCTAACGGTAGTGATCAGCATTTGCAGGACTTACGCAGAACTATATAAGGTACCTTGAACACCCAAATGGTGCAGATGTTGGTCGACCCTGGCCCAGATATTTCCTCCGGCTCCTCCTCGACGACGCTCTTGAAAGATGCGTAGGGCTTCTCGTCGCTGGTGGATTTTATGAACCAATCAGCCATCAGCTTGCTAGAAAGTGGAAACCCTTCAAACCCACCAGGTACGCGATGCGGAGGCGGTGTTGATCAGTGCATTTGATCCAATAGGCCTCTTCGCCTAGACCCTCAGCGGTGGTTCCACAATCTTGAGCGATCTACATACAGACCAAAAAAAACATGGTTCAGGCAACATACGTTATGCACGCAAGATGGCAGCGAAGACTTACGCGATGGACCAGACGTTTCATGCAGGGCACCGTGCTTCCAGGGTTGTTTTTGATGTTGAGCAACAGCTGCGTAGCACCGGAGAAGTGATGAGAAAAATGTGTCAAAAAAAATTATTCGAATGAATGGATGAATGAGTACCACCACTTACCAATTTATGTAAACGCTCTCGAGCGTGCTTCCCAGCGTCCTTAACTAAGGTCGCGTACGTTTGGGCATCGGCAACGTTCTGGGCTCCATTTACGACTGGAGGAAGTTGTTCGGCAGGCCAGGTGCCGGGGATAGCTTTGATTGCCCGCTGGAGTGTGAATGCGGTGGAAAATCAATAAACAGACTACCCAAAACAGTCGACTATCTAACCTTAATAGTTGCAAACAACGAGTTGGGCAACAAGTCCCCATTGGGATTGTGAAGTTTGGTATATGCGCCGATCGTGGGTAACGGAACCGATGCGTATGCCTCTGTATACACCCGACTCTGATCAGAATGTGAAAGAACGGGAGGAAAACAAATGAGAAAGACTTTTGCTGATCAAGACATATCAGATCGCAGGAAGATTCTGGTCGTACTTTAAGCTCAGGTGAGTAGTACCAGTGTTTCGCCAGTGGGGCGTTTGATGCGGCAGCAGGCCGGGCAGCAGAACCTGGGCCTTCACCTTGATGTGTGATGTCTTCAACAGACTCATTCACTTGGTCCAGCTTGTTGGACAGGGTGATGAAGTCTTCGGTGTGCTTGTTGGCGACCGAAGCGATTTGTTCGTCCACCTGCCTGGCCAACTGACCGATGTCCTCATCGAGCTTGCTGGACATGTGCTCAATCTCTTGACGCAAGGTGTCAGCCATCACCAACATTTCTTTTTCCACCTTACCAGAAAGACTGGTGATTGCAGCCATGATGCGTGAAACATCGCCGTCCTTGGTCTGGACGCACAAATTGGGTGCTTAGTTCGCATTTGATTTAGCACATGAAAGGAAAAAGGAGGCGATTGGACACTTACACTGTCATTCAAGCCTCCCACCGAGGCTTGCGAGCCTGAACCTCGGAGACTTCGCTGTTCGGCGCGATTGGCAGAACCAGCGGTGCCCACAAGTGGGGTTCCTGAAGGAGATTGGAACGACATAAAGTGACATGAACATCGGAATCAAAGAAAGAAGGGCAGAAGGGCAGCGTACTGTTGCCCCTCGGAGTGGTCAAGGAATATGGCCGAGCACGGTTGCTTTGGGAAGCAATTGAAGCTGACAGGTTGTCGATTTGCCCGGTTTGAGATGACATTTTATAATGAGAGAGAGGGGTTTGATATGAGAGGTGAGAAGTAAAAAGCGATTTGAATGTGGTGAGTTCAAAAGCTGTGATGGATTAAATCCTCTTTGAGGGCGACAAAAAGAGGAATGAGTTGCAAGAGATTGAACCGGGTTGCTTTAGCAGCGCGACGCGAACACGGGATTGAATCCAGGGGTGAAGGCCATCCCTGATTGGTCTGCGCGTTCGTCGGTCTGGCGCAAAGCAAACTTGACTTGCGCGCGCCGGTGCTAGCTG
>NW_006769018.1:0-11224 GCF_000204055.1 Melampsora larici-populina 98AG31
CAAAAGCTTGAGGGAAAATCTGTGAAGGCTGAGAGAGGAGGGGTTTATATACTCTCCTCTCTAAACCAACTGTAGTGATATTCGTTACTATCACTACATTGGTTCAGGGTTAATCACTACTATATGTTATGATCATTATTATCAATACTTAATTACATATACATGTTATGTACAATATGTAATATAAGCATTTTCACTCTCAACACTGAGTTATGAGGTGTAATTGGTGTTTTATTACATATTACAGGTTGTTTTAAGTGTACATGTATATGGAGTAAGTGTTTTGGTACATTGGCTTACATGTAACATGCAGTATAAGCACAGTATGTAACATGTAATTAGTTCCATACATAATGTTTTTCAATGTTACAAGTTAGTTTTGGGTAGGGCTGTGACCCGGCCCTGGCCCCACCCGGCCAACTTTGCCTGCTGGTTTTCTAGAAGCAGACAGTACGTTCCCTGACACACCACAGCCTACTTAATAAGGGTCATAAGATCCTTGTGAGCACCCGGGCGGCCCGGTCCGCCCTGGTGCCCGTCATTTTTTTTTGTTGAATAATATAAAAAATTTCCTTTTGAGTTGGGTCCCATGGCTCTCTCCAAGCTCTGAGTAGGCTGATATAAGTTTCATGTACAGCTTTATACACCTAGATGTGCAACAAACACCATAAATCCCCCCTATGGCCCCTTTTACCTCTTGAAATCAATTTGGGGTGTGCCCTGGCTGGCCCTGAGTGTTTTCTGGATCCCCTCGGGTCTGCCCAAGGCCAGGCAATGCCCCGGGCCGCCCTGTCACACTCAGGGCCGGGTCACAGCCCTAGTTTTGGGTACATGTATATGTACTCAGGGCTGACAGCTGTGCTGCGGTCCAAACTTCAAGGGAAAATATGTGTTCAAGACATGTGCCAATACCGCAACCGCTCCGCCACAGATAGCGGTTTTGGAGTGATCAAATGGTCTGCTATAGCCTCCAAATTGTATAGCGCAGGCTGCAAACCAAAAACCAGGGCCGGGTTCTACCATAGCGGAGCCAACGCTGCGCTACCGGCCCAGGAGGTTTTACTCCAATATATATCGGAGTGAACCATACATACAGATGGGCACCCTTTCCCCCATCTGTATCCACCACTTCCTTTTCCAATTCAATCATGACACCATATCAAAGGCCATCGTTTCACACCATGGACGCTGCCGCCCACACTTGGACCTTCTTTCATTTGGATTCCAGCTGGTCCATGGCCAAGTTGTGGTTCACTGCTGTTCAAAAATTTTCAAAACAAAAACGGTAAGCATCTTAATCCTTTCTCTGTCACTCAATCACTTGACTGACCTTTATAGTTATTTACTAATTGTGTTCTCTAAAATGATTGTCTTATCTAATCGTCATGGCCTCCATCAGTTCTCAAAGCTCCAACTGAAACAACCTCACCGTTCCTGCGAAGAGCACCAGAAGTCTTTGACCTCTGAGCCCTTCACGTACTCAACCTGGGTTTGTTGTCCCCCCCAAAGATTCACAAACCTCTCTTACCATTGCTATCTTGTCGGAACCTGAGGATGATTTGCCTGGATCACTTGCTAGTTGGCGTGCGTCCCCATGCCCCCCAGCAGTCACCCAAAAGAAAGGTCAGGCCAAGGGTCCAGCAAAGCCAAACAATGGAAAGGTCAGCTTATACATTTACTTGATGATATGAATAACAAACTCACCCATGATTTGTTTCTAGTCTCGTTTTTCCACCAGCAAGCGTATTTGCTCATCTTCACCCAGATCTTTGATTGACACACCTTGATTGGCCAAGAGACCCAATTTGGAGGTAAGCAGCAATCCACATCTTGGGTTCATCCAATGTTGCTAACAAACTTTTGTAATGTTTGTATTGATCAATCGTAGCCCTTTGAGATCCCTGACAACATGAATTTGTCACAAGGATCCAATATCGAGATACTTCCCTCCAACAAAAAACCTGGATATATGGAGGCTCGGACTCATGGTGTCAAGAAGCTCCTGGAGTTCTATTACCCACCAAAGGTAAGGTTTTATAATCATATTCATATGTATATTTTTACTTACTTTCATCTCTTGCTTGCCTAGGGTTGTTCTTACACATGTCGCTGGTGTAACAACAAGTACCTCAAACAACCTACCACCTATTACAATCTCTGGGGACATCACAATAGTAATGAATTTTGACCAGCCTGCAAGGAACAAAAACAAGCGATCACCACTGGGGTTGATTTGCCACTCAGCTACACCAAACAGCTTGAGGCTGACAGAAAAGACCAGACTAACACCTTGGACTCTTTTGTCAGCGGACCCAAATTCAGTGTAGATCTCTTGAATATGCTACTCGTCATGTGGATTGTTAGGCATGCCCTTCCCTGCGCTCGGTTTGATGTCACCTTTCGCGCGGCCTTTCACTCAATCAATCGAAGTGCTATTGTATGATCCAAAACTTAGGCTGCCAATCGATTGATTGATCTCTTTGCTGACTTGCATAATAAGGCTATCACCTCCTTGAAAGTAAGTCATAACTCAAAACACATGAAATCTCACAATCTTTTTCTGATCATGTTATCTTTGTCTTTTGGTAGGAAAACAAGAGTCGTTTCTGCTTGATACACAATGTGTGGACGACAAAAGGCAATCAATATGCCTTCGTTGGAGCCACAACAAATTATGTGGACAACAACTGGGAATACAGATCCACCCATCTGACTCTCAAAATGGTTGGTTGGCGTCACTTTGGGGTTCTGCTAGCCAGACCCATTGGATGATTTTTGATTAAACACAAGCTTCACAAAAATATAATTTCATCCTATTTCAATTCAATTCTCTACTTCCTTTTTCTTCTTTCTTTAACTTCTTTTTGATATTTTGATTTTTTTTCTCATTTTGCCATACTTACATGTTGGCCCAGACCACTGATAGTGGAGGGAACAATCACCCAATGGCAGACAAACTTCAACGCATGTTTTCTGAGGCTGAAGATCTGGCTTTTTGGGATAGCACGACTCACCATGTCCGATGCTACGCCCATAAGCTTAATCTTACAGTTGGACACGGTCTCAAGGCACTCGGTCAAACGGTTGGTTGTATTAAACCGTCTATTCCCAATGGTGCAACTCTCCCTATTCCAGGACTGGAAGTTAACAATGGCGAAGACCCAATTGAGTTTGGTTTGGATTCAGAAGAAGATGATGAAACCGGTCTTCCAGATGAGCCAGATGGTGCTGATGACGAAGATGAACAATATTTAGTAGGTGAACTTTTAGGAGGGGTTGGTAGCAAAAAGGAGGATATAGTCGCACTGGCCCTTTCAAATGTCAGTGCCTTTTCATTTCACTAATTGTTTTCTCTTAATGTTTTCTTTTATTCAATTTCTCACACATTGCATTTATAGGTTGATGCTGTGTCTGGACAGATAGCCAGAAGTGCTGCATGTTGGAATGATTTCAAGACCCGCGCCAATCGAATGGGTTACAAGGGCCGTATACTGAAGCAGCCTTGTAAAACACGATGGAATAGTCCTTATGACAGCCGCAAGGTGGCTTGCGAGGCACAAGAGGTACACATTCTCGGATTTCTTTCTACATTGATAAGATTTAACTGATAGTTCTTCTTCCAGGTCAACAACTCCATGATTGCAGCCAATCGCAAGGCATGCTTCTTCAAAG
Organism: Melampsora larici-populina 98AG31; assembly: GCF_000204055.1. Taxonomy (NCBI): domain Eukaryota; kingdom Fungi; phylum Basidiomycota; class Pucciniomycetes; order Pucciniales; family Melampsoraceae; genus Melampsora; species Melampsora laricis-populina. The sequence continues at coordinate 3,673 of NW_006769018.1, forward strand.
GAGTTACAATCTCACCCTCCGAATGGGAAGCTTTCAAGCTAGTCAATAAAGGTTTAAAGGTACAAGTTTATTTTACTCTTTTTCATAATTCACTTTTATATGAATAAACACGAATGGATACCATTGTATCTTTAGACCTTTGTTGAAGCAACCGCTAGAGTAGAGGGTGACACCCCTACTGGTTGCATTCTCCTAGCCAAATACAAGAGGGTGATCACCGAGCTTAAATCTCATAAAGCCAAATGTTCAATTTATCCCAGCCTGGTTAATGTGATTGATGTCATGATCAAGTGGCTGGCAGAGTACCAGAATGAGGCAGCTGATTCCGAAGCAATTGTTCTTGCCACCATCTTAAACCCACACTTCCATGCAAAGTTTTTTAGCGTACACTATCCTGATTGTGATTTTGAAGCTAATCTGTTGATCAAAAACGCCTTTGATAACCTTGTGGAAGAAACGGCCATGCACAACAAAACTCCCAAACCCAAAAAGAACATCAATCCACAGGAGCCTGATGCGCTTGATATCTTTGGACAAACTAATGGTGTCGCAATCACTTCTTCTACAGAGCTGGACAATTATTTGAAAGGTCAACATCCTATCAGAAAAGATCAAACCCCCCTTGAATGGTGGAAGGTTTGTATTATTTGGTTTTATCTTTTTTCTATGGGTTCACCTGACTAACTTTGGCCTTGATTGATTGGCAGGAACATGAACACCATTACCCTACCCTTGCCAACCTTGCCCGAGATTATCTGGCGGTATCAGCTACGTCTTGCGCATGTGAGCGTATGTTTTTGGCTGCGGCCGATATCTGTACACCTGCACGAGGCAGTATGTTGCCAAAGACCATGGAGCGCTTGGCAGGGTCCCAAGCTTGGTTGAAGGAGGGGATAATCCCCAAAGGAGCATTTGCAGAAGCTGCCCAGGTACTTCAAGGCTACATAGATCAGATGACAAAAAAAAGAAAGGAAAGGCAAAAAAGGTAGTCTCTTAGTCTAATATTTCAAATCCTTTATGCAATTCAAGACAACCTTGGTTTAAATTAAAATACTCTCTTGATTTAGTTTTTTGTTTCTTGATACATGAAAAATCCCATGATACAAATAAATAAAACTTTCATTTTGTCTTCTTCTCAATGATACAAATCAAAAAAACATGTTTTCTTTTCTAATTGTTTGCTACTTGATATACTCTCACTCTCAAGATTGAAAGTGCAATCAAGTTTTTCTTTTTGTTTCTCCCATGATAGCGCGAAATATAGCAATATTGTAGCGCTCACTGCACTACAATATTGCCAGAGTTTTTTTTTACAAAAATAGCAATGTGAGTTTGCATTGGTTCATTTTGGAGCCTGCGCACTGCTGCTGCAGGGGCTCAGAATCCATAGTGTTTCGCAGCGGTTCCAGTGTTGCATGTGCCCAGTACTGACATTCATGAAACACTGCACTTACTTACCAGTGACAAATGAGTTTGTAATTGTGGTGTGAATGTCCAATGATGTCCATAAAAACATGGCAGAAGATCTGGACAATGTTTTCAACTGGCTTGATGCTGGAACTGACTGTTCACCATTGAAACATCAACCAATTGTTATTCCAGTCTTGAAACCTTGATAAAACGCTGAAAGAGGTGAGCTTTTGGGTAGCTCACCCAAGAAGAATTATCAGTGCCAGTGAGCTGAGGCATATTTGAAACCAATAGGTGATCAGACCCAACACGCAAACCGCCCCGCAGAGGACTGCGGTAGCGCTGCGGTCATACCGTGGTCAAAGTGACCCGAGCCGTCCCTGCGGTACAGCCGGGCCGCCGCGAGGGGTTCACTGCGGTCTTTTTGGGTCGCAATTGCAGGGAGGCGACCGCAGGGGTTGACCTGCGACGCAGGGATAAGCCAATTGGGCATTTCCTTCCTAATCCTCGCCCAATGGGGACACTAGCACCCCAACAAGCACGATTCAGAACCCCAAACAGCACGATTGAGAACCCCAGAATGGATCTGTCAAGCATGACCGTGAGTACCCTTTTGTTTGATTCTTGTGATCAATGGTGGACTGATGATTTCTTCTGTTATCAGCCATTACAATTCATTGTATTCGAAGTCCCCCACACATCCTTTCAACGACGTCTCTGTGTCTTTTATCAGTTTCTTAATACTATCTCTTGACTCCAATTCCTTCACTTGTCTTTTTATCAGTTATATTTCTTTTTCTTCGCCATGGCTTCGAGTTTGACTTCAAATACTTTAGCGGTCACTGCCACACCAAACACAGACCAAGAGTTACGTACCCGCTCTCCACATCGACTTCAACCATCGCCTGGCTTTGTACTTACGTCACCCGACCTGCGAAGAGCCACCAGTGACGTCGCGCCCAGCTCAGCTACTTGTCAACCTCCAAGCTCATCTAGCCAAATGAGAACTCCTGCTGCAAGTCAGTCCGCGTCCCAGGCCACTAAAAAGCGTAAACAGGCCATCCCGAAGACAAGCCAGGCAAAGAAGAAGAAAGGTTTCAAACTCCAGGTTGGCTTTTTTCTTCGTTTTTCTTATGTACTTACTTGGACTATCACCGCTTTTGTCTTTCTTTTTCTTATGCACTTACTTTGACTATCACCATAGCTGACTTATTGAATTTGACTCAGGTTACTTTGGTTCCAGAGGTGGTTGATGTCGACCAGGAGTCTTCTGCCAATGACGAAGCTGCGAACCAAAAGGAACCACCTAAGAAAGGTGGTGTGACGCTTCTTCTCTCGTATCATGGCAAACCAAGGCACAAGCCGGGCAAGGTAAGTACTTGAATATCATTTGTCTTTTATATCAGTGATTTTTAGCTCTATAATCATACTGATTCCCGCTAGCAGTCTGGTCCTTTCAAGCGTCTGTACCCTTGCCTATGGTGCAACAAGCACGTAACTAGGGGTCGCAAGACCAATTCAAACATGTATGGTCATCGAGACGGCAAACCGGATTGTAACCCTTGTGCTGGACGTGAAAAGGCAATCAAGGCTGGCATGAAACTACCTCCTACCTATCAAGAATTACAGAAAGCCCAAATTGCCAACACAGCCAGTGGGAAGATGATGCAGGCCTTTATCAAGAGACCAGCATTCTCGGTGGAAATCCTTAATGTTCTCCTTGTTATCTGGATTGTCTGCCATGCAATTCCATGGCTGAGATTCTCTGACTTCACTCTGCGAGCCGCTTTCAAGCGGTCTAACCCTGGAGCCAACATGAGATCACCTACCTGGGCTGCTCAAACAGCCAAAAGCCTATACAAATCACTTCATTCAGCTGTCTTGAAGAAAGTCTTGGTAAGTGAAATCGTTTGGTTTTGTCTCACTTATATATGTTAACACATACTAATCAATATTTGTGAATTACAGAATAACTCAAGTTGCATATGGCTAGTGCACGACGTGTGGACAACTAAAGGTAATCACCATGCTTTCATAGCGCTCCTTGCCTGTTATGCCGACAAGTATTTTTGCTTTCAAACTGTCCTGTTGACCCTCAAAATCTTCTCCTGGAATCATTACGGATCATTACTTGCATGCTTCGTTGGACAATATTTAATTTGTCATGGTTTACACAAAAAGATAAGTAAATTCTTCACCTATGACAATACTTCAATCATCTGACCTTGTTCCTTTTTTTATTCATATGATACTTACATTTTAGGGCAGACTACGGACTTGGGATCAAACAATGGCACCATGGCTGCAGAAATGGAGGTAATGTTTGGTGCGGTAGAAGAACCGGTCGTGTGGGACAGTAACACAATGCACGCACGCTGTTACTGCCACAAGTTGGCGTTGGTAGTAAAGGCTGGTCTCAAAGCACTTTCAATCGATCCAGGTCACTCAAAACCGACCACCGACACGACATTACCATTTCCCATCCCTACTGTACAACTCAATAACGGAGACGATGAACTACAAATTGACTCTGGTGATTCTGATATAGAGGACCCCCTTGATGAAACCGACCAAGGCCAGGGTGAAGTTGAAGATGTACTATGCTTGAGCGTAGAACCTACCTCTGACAAACATAAAGGTAACATCTTTGCATCGGCAGTCATCAAGGTTTGTTACTTTTTTCGATTTATCTATTCACCTGATCCTAATCAAAATCTGACACACTCCTCTCAGGTTGATTATGTCAGCAAAAAGATTGCAGGATCTCATTCTCGTCGACTGCAATTCAAAGGACTCGCAAAAGAAGCCGGATTAGACTACAAGACTCCTATCGCAGGCTATGGTATTTGCTGGAATGTTATATATGATTCACGCACCCGAATGTGTGCAGCACAAGATGTAAGTTTCTCAGTTTTCATGTTTTTATCTTGTAAACTTATCAGTCTTAATTTACTTGCTCACAGATAGTTAACAAGATCTTAAGCGCTGATTGCAAATCGTCTCAGTACTTCAAAGGTACTCTCATCCATGCTGATGAGTGGGAGGCAATCAAAGCCCTCAATGGAATACTAGAGGTGATTGTTTACAATTAGGATTCAAGATCCCCAACAAACTAATTCAGTGTTTCTTTTGTAACTCCCATTTGATAGATATTTTCAATAGGCACTAAGCGTATGGAGGGGGACTTTTCTTCAGGAGCCATTGTCTTGGTAGAATATAATCGAATCAAGAAATCTCTTACTGAAGCTCGCAACAAGACACCTTTCATTCCACTCAAGGATATGATCAACGTAATGCAAGATCAGCTGGACTTATACCTTCATGAGGCTTTGGAGTGTAATGCTTTGGTCCTTGCAACTATACTGCACCCTTGATACCAGCTAGCTTTTATCCACAAATTCTATCCCAAACACAAAGAACAAGCAGCTTTATTGATCAACTCTGCTTTTGAATCACAGCTAAAAGATTACTCACCAGACTTGAACCCACCCCAAGGAGATGCACAAACTACTGCCACAGACAACAATGACGACAACGACTTTGACGATTTCACTGCTAGCGCTACTAGAAAGGATGGTATGAAGGCGCAAGAAGCCGAACTGGAAGCCTACTTGATGGGGCAGCGCGAGTTTGACAAGACTCAGACTGCATTAGATTGGTGGGGGGTACAATTGGATTCTCAAGTCTCATGTTATTTGGAACAAATACTAACTTAACTTCATCATTGATTGTATATAGGCTAATCAATTGATATTTCCTGTACTGGCCGTGATGGCAAGGGATTACCTTTCGGTCTTAGGCACCACCTGCCCTGCTGAGCGGGTTTTCTCGTCAGCTGCTGATGTTGCCACCACAGATTGTGGTGGCCTGCTTCCACAAACTATATCTAGATGTGTGTCTTCACGCGAGTGGCTCAAGTGTAATGTAGAGCCTGAAGGAGGCGATTTTGCAGATGCGGTGGCTTATCTAAGGGCGCGTAGATTTTTCCAAACATTGTTTTGCGGACCATAAGCACTGCAAAACTGGATGGCTGTAAAAATACATTTTCCCCAGACAATCTTTAATTTTACGGCACTTTTATTTTTTCAAATGTCTGGGAAAAAAAAACCCGCAAACGTTTGATTGCAAAAGTATACACCTGAACCCCCAAGATATACTTTTCCGATCAATCACTTGCAACATTTAATGTCCGTTAAAGAGGAAGCATGTGAAATTCAATTATTCCAAAGGAATACGTACTTTTACAATCCTTTGTTCACGGTCCATGAAGATTGCAAAAAGAAATCACCGCAAAAATAGTGATTTCAGGCGAAAACATTAATTTCACGACTGTTCCAAAACGCACCAAAAAATGAAAAAAAGCAGCCAAAAGCACAACCATAATGAGTGACTTAGAAAACATAAAATAAATAAAGAGAAAGTGACTAGAAAGAAGAGGAACAGAAGATAAAGAAAAATAACGCAAAAAGAGGCCATCAATAATGTGTAAATGAGTGACTAGAAATAAATAAACAAAAATAAATCAAGAAGGTGCGTCTAAATGAGCAACTAGAGAAAAAGAATAAGCATAAATAAAAGATACACAAAAAGACACAAAAGAAAAAAAGATCAATTTTTCTCCGCCCTTTTACGCTTTGACTTTTGCAAAGTCACCCTTTCAACAGGAGGAGGAACCTCCTCTGGCTTCTCTGTGGTGTCTGCAACCACTGGAGCATGAGTTGTGTCAGCCTCAGCGTTGTTGACGCCGCTGTGACCCTTCAGCTTCAACTTTAATCTGATTTTTTTTATTGACCACAAAAGTAAAGATGGGTTAACGCCTTGACAGTCATCAGTCATTCATTGTGGCTTGCTCACCCATAGGCTTGATGTCAAGGTCCTCATTTGCCTCCTTCAATTTAGGCTTGATGTCAACATCCTCTTTTGCCTTCTTCATATCAGGCTTGGTGTCGAGGTTTGCCTTCTTCATATTAGGCTTGGTGTCGAGGTTGGCCTTCTTCATATTAGGCTTAGGGTCGACCTTGGCCTTCTTCATATTAGGCTTAGGGTTGAGGATGTTGAGGTCCTCATTTGCCTCCTTCAAATCCTTACCACCCGTAGGGATTTGAAGGTTATCTGCATGATATTGTGAACGTCAGTGACAATCACAATCAAGATGAGAAAGAAGGAACACTTGCCTTTTTCTTCTTCTTCCATATTGAGAGAAGTACATTCATCTTCCTCTTTGCCTTCGTCTTCGTCATCTGAAGGGCCAAACAAATCATGCATTTGCAAGTTGTTTAAATGACTATATGGATCATCTTTCTCTTCGACAGATACTTCTGAATCAAGGTCACTAAATATCTCTGCTTTGAATTCTCCATCTTCGGAAGCATCATCTAATTCATATTCCTTTGGTTCCACTACGTCGAGCTTGTCATCTGCCTTTTGTGAAGATGGTTGATTATGCCCTTTTTTGTTTTTGCCAATAGACTTACCTATTTTTTTGGCCGCAGTCTCCATTATCAACGTCTCTTCAGCATTGGATTCGCGTGAATACATCACCCAGGCAGTATTAGGTATAGCGCCTCTAATAGTATCCAACTCACTGCTAACCAACGTTGCATTACCTCCATTCGTCATGTCGTTGTGAAGCCAGACCCCAGTGAGACCGCCGACAGTCCTGAGCACTCTACACCAATAGTGACACTACAAGAAAGATAATATTTTCTGGGCAGAAAATTAAATTATTGATACACAAAAATATTGAGAGGCCAGGAGAAGGGCAAAAAATGAATAAAAATATGCATCTTGTTCCCTGCGGTGAGAGCTTCACTCTCCATATTTTTCCATATTTTTACAGTCCGTATTGATAAGTGTACTAACAATAAACCTTCACAATCATCCAATTACAACCTGTAACAAGCACTGAGATTTGGCTCATTAGTGTTTAGAGAAACTTTTGATTTCTGAAAATACTCATAACTTTTTCAATTCCGGTCCAAAACGCTCGATTTTGGGTGCATTGGTAAGCTGGAATTGTCCTCCAAATAGTTCATAATAGGACCACACAGCATGCTGGTCTGCTAAAAAAGATATAATCTTTTTTGTACATTTGTACATACAGATCCATAGAATGATTGTCATACTAGCTACATAGTTCTGA
>NW_006769019.1:0-665 GCF_000204055.1 Melampsora larici-populina 98AG31
CGAGATCGACCTTCTGCTTGCTCTTTTAGTTTCCGCGCATGCGCCTGCTTCTTCTCTTCATCTTGAGTTGATCATCTCCGTCATGTTCTTCGATTGGTAAACTGGTGTTTTAGTTGTCTTTCTTTTCAACTGTCTCCACATCCACGTAATCTTAGATGTCGTATTTTTATGAAATTTTCTATGAGGGAAGGAATCCTATAGAAACTTGAACTTGCTGAGGGAGTGCAGGATGTGTCGAGAGAGGAATTGGATTGGAGTGGGAGAAATTTTTCTCCTCCTTCCAATTCTTCCAAATTCCCAGCCAACCAGATGTCACAGTCTAGTAGTGACATCTCAGTTGCTTCTTCACACACCTGTCACTCCCTACCTCCTTCAGGAATGGACTTTAGTGTACATCCGCGAGCTCCTGAACACTATGCAATTTTATAACTTTTCGATCAGTCTGACACTACAAGAAAGATAATATTTTCTGGGCAGAAAATTAAATTATTGATACACAAAAATATTGAGAGGCCAGGAGGAGAGCAAAAAATGAATAACAATATGGATCTTGTTCCCTGCGTTGAGAACTTCACTCTGCATATTTTCCATATTTTTACAGTCCATATTGATAAGTGTACTAACAATGAACCTTCAGAATCATCCAATTACAACCTGTAACAAGC
>NW_006769019.1:789-11225 GCF_000204055.1 Melampsora larici-populina 98AG31
TAGTTCATAATAGGACCACACAGCATGCTGGTCTGCTAAGGAAGATATCATCTTTTTTATACATTTGTACATACAGATCCATAGAATGATTGTCATACTAGCTACATAGTTCTTGATCTTATGAAAGTTCGAGAGGAAGAGTTCAGCTTTCTAATGCACTTAAAAACAAGTGTTTGGAGGCAGATTTGACAAAGTTATAGGTGTTTTCAGAAATCAAAAGTTTCTCTAAACACTAATGAGCCAAATTTCAGTGCTTGTTACAGGTTGTAATTGGATGATTATGAAGGTTTATTGTTAGTACACTTATCAATACGGACTGTAAAAATATGGAAAAATATGGAGAGTGAAGCTCTCACCCCAGGGAACAAGATGCATATTTTTATTTATTTTTTGCCCTTCTCCTGGCCTCTCAATATTTTTGTGTATCAATAATTTAATTTTCTGCCCAGAAAATATTATATTTCGTGTAGTGTGAATATTATATCTTTGGTCTCTTATGTTGCTTGCTAGGTTTGTTTGTCTCTTATGTTGCTTGCTTGGTTTGTTTGTCTCTTATGTCGCTTGCTTGGTTTCTTCGTCTCTTATGTCGCTTGCTTGGTTTGTTCATTGTACAAATTTGAACTCGTGTTTGTCTGCTCTCTATCTATTTGTGAATATATCTGGCTGTTTCATATGTGAATATTAATAAAAAAAATTGTGAATATACAACTTTGCCTGCGGGCGAGAGAGCCTCATGAGTCTTTTTCCATTTTCAAGAGAGTCTGAGTAAATGAAGAATCTCAAAAGGTTTCGAATCAAACCTTCCCAAATTTTTCAAAAAAAAGAATGATTTTATTTGCTTCTATTCTAATCTATAAGTCCTTTCCCTTTTTCAAGAGTGTCTTTTCGCACAAAACTTAACAAATTTTGATTTAAAAAAATTATGAATTTATTCAATATGTGGGTTTCTCTTTTTTCAAGTTTGTTCGAACAAAAGCTTTCGAAAATAATCCAAATGAGGTAATATTTCGATCATTTCCAGGATATTCTCATCAAAAGTATTCAAACTATTGATGAGAACTCAACTCCAAACTTTGATGATAAATAATGTACATTTATATTTAGATATGAAGATTGAATCAAATTTCAAATTAGATATAGATAAAAGATTCAATCTTAGACTCAACCTTTCTTGTGCTCAAGCTCAATCTTTCTTATTCTCAATATTAATATCTCTTATACCACATTCATTTTCAAAAGATTGTGCAACATTCAATGTAAAACACGTGAATCAATGAAATTGCATATATAAAGTCAACATCAGTCAAACTAATTCAAACCTCTTCTGTTTCTGTTCGTGTGAGGATAAGATGATTACAATCATAGCAGCCTTCAAAATCCATACCACCAATTACAAAGTATTGGCAGAAAGAAGGAAAACATTTGATCAAACTCATTCAGAGATAGCCGCAGCCTCGAAAGAGGCTGCAACAGAGGGAAGGTGTAAGAACTTCCATAGCTGTTATAAAAATTGCTGCCATTTCTTCATTCAAATTGATGGCACCTTGAAGGGCTTGAGATCTTCTCAAACAAGCCTTGAGAATTGAAAATCCTTTCTTGATTGGATTGAAGTCGGGGCTGTACATAGGGAGATACAAGAGGCGCATGCCTCGAGCCGCACAGGGCTCAGCAACCCTCCCACCGTGATGGATGGGGGCATTATCCATCACCAATACCAAATTCCTTGCAGGCCAAGCATTCATAGCAGGCAACTATTTACAGAGAAAACCATGATGTCAGCCTTGTGAACAAAACAAAAGACATGTCCAAACGTACCACATCATGCTCTAAATAGAACTCAAAATCAATACGTGAATATCCCCCCATTTGAATTTTACACGCGATGATTCCATCCATGGATATCGCCGGTAAGACCGACCATTGAACTGCCGCGGTAGGCCTCTCAAGCCGGATAGATTGTTCTCCAACTGGCGCCCGGGCGGAATTGCGATACAATCGCCGTTTGGTGATAGCGCTTTCATCTGGTGAAGTGTAAAAGCCAATATCAAAACAAGCATCAGGGGGAAAGTAGCAATCAAACTTACCAGTGAAAACTAAACATCTGGGGTTGATTCCATGTACCGACACTATATATGCTCCTCGGGCAACCAGGGATTGGTTAGGGTGCACCGTGCGGGCCTTCTTTCTGGTCCACTTGAGCCTATTTCGCAGTTCGTTGGAGAGAGTCATTGTTGATATATGAACATCGAATCGATCTTGAATTTTTGATTGTAATTCATCCAGGTAGAGAGTGGGATCTAAACGAAGGGAGTTGAGAATAAACTCCTTCTCAGCAGCTTGTAGAGTGGTTGGAGCACCTCGGGCCATGTGATCTGCCGGGTTGGTGACTACCGCTTGAGTCCTCTGGTAGAGAGAAAACCAGCGCCGAACTGAGGTAAGTGAGATTCTGACCCCCAGAGTTGTGATGATATCGCGATACGCCATCCCACGAAGAGCCATCTGAACCACTACAAACTTAATGTCAGTACTGTAGAGGTTTGTTGGCATCTGTAATTAAACCAATTAAACATGTCTATCAGCAACGAGAAATGAATCTGACTTCATTAAAGCTTGATAAGGGATAGGGATGGTAGGTGAGATGTATCGAAAGCACATACCTTGATGAAATGATTCAAAGGATTTGAAACTTGGTCTGGAATCAATTGAAGGAATCGATTTGATTATGAATCAAATCGTAATAAAGGAACACAGTGAATCTGAGGCTAATTAGCGGGACAAGTCAGTCTTTCATTACATAGGCAAGATTGAAAGGAGAGAGATAAAAACTCACCGGATCGAATGATGAGAATCAGAGCCAGATGAAAGGGGGAATTGAGCAAGAAACAAGAAAGAGTGAGAAAAGTGGAGGGAAAGGAAACCGGCTTCAAGATTGAACTGGAACTGGATGGAGGAAGGAAGCTTCTTTCCATAAGCTGTCGTGATATGGTGATTGACAGAATGACAGATTGAAGCTCAAGCTACACGACAGGAGAGAGGGCAACTCACAGGTATCTCACGGTCATACCGTGGGTTTTGACCGTCTTGAGTTAAATCCCGCCGCAACACAACCTGGGAAATTTGCCGATAATTTTTTTGCGCTATTTGGTGCCCGGTTTCATTTCAACCGGGCTGTGAATGTTTTCGCAGCCCGGTTTGAAATCGTTTTCAAATTCAACTAACCGGTTTCAAATTCAACTTCGTTGTTTTTCCAACTCTTTTTTGTTTCTCTGTTTTTCCATCTTTTTTTTGTTTCTCACTGGTCTGATGCAAACCACCAAAACCCATAAATCAAAATAAGTTGTTTTCAAGAAAAGGCAGAAAAACAAATAAAAGAGTGTGACATTGACATTCATACAATGGAACGGACCAAAACAAGCAGAAAAGAAGGAGTGTGACGTGTGCAAAGATCGTACAAGCTAAGTAAGGAAAAAACAAAGCAGAATGACTAAAAAAGGAAGAGTGTGACATAAAAAATAGCAAGACACAGTCATTCTACAATGCGGACGTCCAGCTAGCCAACTGATCTTTGTATTCCTCGATCCAAAGAGGTATCTTAGAGGGTACATGTAGGGAGGATAGGGGTACGGAAAGCCTGTCAGTGGAGGCGGTATTGGTGGTATTGGTTGAGGTGGATTAGTCGGAACGATTTGTGCGAGTGTTGGCCAGTCGTTTGGAAGCGTTCAAGGGGAAGCCTGATGGAGGAACTTGGTTGGACATGGTTGAAAACCTGATTCCAAAGGATCAATTATTGGGAAGATCAGCAATCGAGATGGTAAATAACAACTAGTAGAGTAGAGAGAAGATCTTTGTCAGAGACGGTCTTTGTTTTGAAAGGAGGGAAGAAATGAGAGTAAAAAGAGAGTGAACAGGAACTTACCATCTTTGGACTTGATCTTGAGTGGTTGTTGGCCAGGTGGTCGTCCAATTAGATATGTCAACTTTCGAAGTTGGGAGGTGAGTGGAGCGTATGGTCTTTGGGGAAGGGGAAGGTAGCGTTGATCGAATCTGAAATCAAAGCTGAAAACGTGCCTACAGCCCGGTTGCATGATGTTACAGCCCGGTTGCATGATGTTACAGCCCGGTTCATGCATATTGCAGCCCGGTTTGTCATAATGCTGCGGCTGCGGCCGAATTTGGCCCCAAAAAACTGGGCTTTGATTGTTTCAAACCGGGCGCCAAATAGCGCGATCCTTTTTTTAGTAGCTGTACTGTAGTAGAAAGTTCCCGTAGCGCGGACCTACGAAAATGTACAGCTTTTGAAACTGTTGTTCACGCTGGGTCGGTGTTCAAATCCTGCATTCCGCATGGATTCTGAATGGGTGTGATATAAAAAAACACCTGTAAGCCTAGGGTAGCCTAACCTAAGCCCTGGTAAAGTAACTGGGGAAGCTGGAACATCAGGAGCAAAATTGGTAAGAACAAATGTGGATAAACCATTTCCAAGTTTCATAATGAGATATATTTTTGAAGAAAAGGACCAATCTCACAACAAAATTTTGAGATAAGTCATAAATCCTTTGTTTAAGCTTTGGTCTGACATGAGTGAAGGATTTTGATTAATTTATTCCTATGTGAGAAATAATTGATTTATCTATGAAAATCTTTGAGAACCATTGTGAAGACTTGATAAGAAAAAGTATTGTGAAAAGACCTTTTATGTGATACAAAGAGATGACTTTTTTTTCTAGTTGGATCATTCATTATTTGATCAAAAGAGATTCAGTACTGTTTATGATGTATAAAGTTGTGTACCAAGCATACCACAGAACCCAAATATCAAAACTCAAAAGAATCTCAGTATAAAGAAGGCTCACAAAGATCACAATCATCAACCTGTCAAAAACTCTATAAAGATAAATTTTTAGGATCGCACTATTTGGCGCCCGCTTTCAAACACTCACCGCCCGGTTTTGAACTGTATAACCGGGCGGTGACATCTACACAGTCCGGTTTGTGAATTCGAATCAGAGACGCCCGGTTTTCAGATTTGATTTCACTTCCACTTGCCAGTGTTTCTCCCTTATTTCCCATTCTAATTTCCACCCTTTCGACTTACTTCTTTTTTCGACTTCTCATCTTTTGGCTTGTTTCTCATCAAATGTTACTTTTGAAATGGAAGTAAACGAGTGTGACCATTCCAAATATAACTTAACAAGCGTGACATGAGTAATGAGCGTGGTAGAAAGAGATACAAAACAAAACTAAACTAAAATGTGTCTCACAAACAACAGAAAAAAAAGTACTAAAGACAAACTACTAAAGACACAAGATAATCATTCTACGTGAATAACCTCCTTTGACCCTGATCTTTGATCCCTCCAACGAGCCAACTGATCTTTATACTCCTCGATCCAGAGGGGTATATTAGTTGATTCCAACATATCTGGGTTGCGGTTCCCAAACACCGAGGGTAGAAACTACTAAGACAAGATAAGATAGGTGAAGGTGAACGACTTACCATCTTTGGATTCGGACGGATTGGGTTGGGAGGCGTTGCTTCTTTGGGTGAGTCCAATTGGGAATTGGAAGTTGTACTTAGGAAGGAAGTGTCGAAGCAGCTGAGAGAGAATGTGTCAAACGAATATAGGTAGAGAGAACACTACCTATACTGCCCGGTTTGATAAGGTACAGCCCGGTTTCATGAGTGACAGCCCGGTAAAAGGGTATTAGAGCCCGCTTTCTTGATATGACAGCCCGCTTTGTGATACAGCTGCGGCTGCGGCCAAATTTGGCCTGGAGGCACGGTTGATGTACCGAAAAAACCGGGCTTCGGGTAATTTGAAAGCGGGCGCCAAATAGCGCGATCCAAATTTTTATTTGAGAAGATTATCAAGAAAAGTTAACAAATAGACAAACAAATAAAGAGATTTTATAAAGAAAAGATTTTATAAAGATAAAATGAAAACTGATGTCGTATCTTTTTCCGCGAGACTGAGTGCCTGTACTACATCAAAAGAAAGAAAAAGATTGTAAATAGGATTGAATTTGAAAGTTTTGAAAGAAAGAAACAAAAAGACACAGCAAATTTTGATTTTGAGCCAGTCTTAAACAATCAAAAGATCAAAAAGAAAGATGAAAAAGAATAAAAAACCATAATCCAATTGATTATTGTAAAACGGTCATATTAGGATTCATACAATCAGTAATGCCTAATTTACTTGAATTCTCAACACTAGTATTAGATGTTGTAGAATTAATAGAATTTTTAGTAACCAGATCCGAGGAATTTGAAAGTTTTTTAATCAAAACCTTTTCAAATCCAAAACCCCATAAGAAGATCAATAAGATCCCAACCGAAAGATGACCATAGAATCCAATTAAACGATAAGCCAAGTAAGATTTTTTTAAATCTAATAAAACAAATGGAATCACTAAATAATTTAAATTAGTTTGAGTTAAGATTAATGAAAGGAAATCGTAAGATGATTTAAGTGCTAAGGTTGATGAAGAATTTAAAAAGAACGGTCGGATCGATCTTCGAATCGATCTGGCTAATGCTTGTAAAACTCCACCAGATAAGAAAACAAAAAAGTAGGCGGGTAAAGGTCCATGCCAACTATATCAATCAAACCAAAACCAAAACCGAAATCAGGATTTCTTTGATCTCAAGAAGAAGAAAAAGAAATGAGAATTCTCTGTAGACTTACGCAGCAGAAGCAGCAAAAGTGGCCATAGTCGAACCAAATCCAGGCTTCTTAACTTTAACCTTCCCATCACTTTCTTTAATGTTCAATTCAGACACCCTTTTATAAACCGTTTCTCTTAACCAAATATTAGTTTTCATATTCCAATGATCAAAGATGCCTTTATAATTTTGAGCGAATTCGATCTTGGTAATATCAATGTTTTGACCTATATCTGATTTAAGGGTCATCGGATTATAACCACAACCTGAGATTGTGACAGAGGCTTGAGCAAAGAGCCAGACTAGATAGTAACGTGAACGGGCCATAAAACCTGCGATTTGAACATGAAGAAACCTTTTTTTGAAAACCAAAGAAAATCCAAATGAATCAGTTCATTGTATTATTGATCTTCAATGGGTTTTTTCTTTGGATTAGAAAACCAAAAAAGCTTACCTTTGGATCCAGGATTTGTTTAAAAATTGATCTTCTAACATCTTTTCATAAGACCAAGTTGAACCATAAATTCCAACCAATCCAGCAAAACCAAAGCCTAAGATTAATGATTTAAAACTATCTTGAAACCTATTGGGAGATGAAAGATTATTTCTTGAATAGAAATTCATGTAATCTTTAAATGGAATGGCAGGTCCTACAAGTAAACAAGGAAAGAAAAAACTAAAAAATTGAAAAAGAAAACAATGTTAGTTTGTTTTGTTTCGATTTTCGGAAGGTTAAAGGATTGATGATGTACCAGTATGATAAGAATTCTAATAAGCTTGGTAATTTGGTGATCGAGGTGATGGATTGGTATGAATCTAATTCGGCTTTAGATCTATGATGACCATCATAAACGTTCCAAGTAAAAGTAGAAAGTTTCATCACTAAAACCATTTGTGCACCTGTGATCTAAAAAAAAAAACATCAAATGTCTTCATTAAATTTTGGTTCATGATTTGAGTTTTATAAAACGATTTTGGATTTTGGATTAGAAAAAGAAAACTTACTTCAACTGTTTCATAAGGAATCTTCCAAATAATCCTTTTAGAATGATTAAAAGTAAGATGAGTTAATAAACCAGCAAAGATTCCCCAAACCATTCGTTTTGCTTTTGATTTCTTGGATCCATCTTTATCTTTTTCTTGACTTAATGGAATAATATAATGTTGACAAATGAAATAAGTGATCAATGAATCTAATAAGAGTTGAATGAAACCTGATTTTAAATTAAAGATACCGGTTAGAAAATAAATTGAGATTGAGATTGAATAGATGTGAAAATAGATTGGGTTTAGTTTTTGAAGATGTGGGATTGGAATCGAGAGTGGGATTGAGATTAATAGTGAGCTTAATAGTTTGAGTATGTCTGGCTGTTTGTTTTGTTTTGTTTCGAAGTGATCGTGGTGGTGATGGTTTGATGGATGGTGGATTGTGATATGGAAAGTGAAGTGAGTTAGTTTTTGTTTGGTTTATACTCTTTCAGGAATTTCTTTGACTTACAGCAACACCAGTTAAAGCAGAACCAATTAACCACCAACCACCTGTTTGAGTCGAACTCATCCTTCTTTTACTTCTAAGTCTATTCAGCTTATAATCGAGGTAGGATTTGATTCTGGAAAGATGAGAGTCTTTAATAGGTTGAGTACTGTCTTGAGAAAATTAACCGAGCTTCATTTAAACTGTGCTTCTGAACTGAACACTCACCGTTTAAAACGTCTTTTGCTCAATTAATTCTCAGGAGCCCTATTGTATCTCTCAGTATGTATCTCTCCCCTGATAATATCAATCTCTCCCCTTCAACCTCCTTTCGGTACCATCTTATAAAAACATAACATCCCCAAACCTTTTGGTAGCATTCAGTATCTGAGCTTGTACGACTTGGAACAGCAAGATGAATTAACTTTTATCAAGTCTCCTTCAACTTGAAAATTGACATTTTTTTTGGCGATGTGATGATTATCTTTTTGATAGACTAAGGAAAAAGTCACTCCATGATCGTACAAAATATACACATAGTGTATGTTGAAGATGATCAAGGAGATTCATCAGAAAGTGGATTTGCAAGCTTCATGATCGCGCTTCCCAAAAGGTTTGTGTTTCAAAGTGCTGTTCCATTTCTACTACGGGCGTAAGGTTTTAGGTTTCAAGCTTCCTAAACTTATGTAAATCTGTACAAGTATTTATTGCACATATTTCCTATTGTTCCTTCCTTGTCCGGGCCCTCAGCCTTATGCTACCCTACCTAGGTTCTCCTAAGGTGAGGGTACTGTGGGGGGGGGTGTCCAGAGCCGTGGGGTGTACCGGTGCGTCTGCGGGGCGCTATTTCTAGGGCCCTGCGTGTTCAGACGTACCGGTGCGCCCCGTGCTCTGGGCCGCGTAAAGTGCCTGAAAGGCGCCGGAGGACTCGGTCCTAGCCTACCCGGTCTTGGGGTATCGGAGAGCCCCCGAGCTCGCTAGGACCCAATCTCTCCGGTAGCCCATGACTTCGGCTTCACGGCCGGCATCTTGTGGCGGCCGATCCCTCTTACCCCCTTTCTGTATGCTCTCATTCAATTGTACAGATTTGTGACTCAATTGGTTTCTCATTTCCTTTAACCTTATTCTCAGCAAGTGGGTTTCTCACGGTCTCTCTTTTCTTTTACTCCTCTCTCTGAATCGTCGTTCTCATCAATGCTCATTACTCTATGAGTTTGTTTTCATTTCCCTCGGTCTCATTTCATTCATTTTAACTCCACTTGTCGTAACCAACTCCTGTTCTCTTCTATCTCGCTTCTGTCAAACTCTCTCAGATACAACTCGTAAGCTTTTGATTTCCATCGTCCCTTCTCGACTATGGTTTCCAAAGGTACTTTCTCGTTCCACAAGAACGATGCCCCGCCAACGCGAAACAAATGTCCTGTGAGGCCATCGTAACCATCTTTCAACCACGATTTCCGTAGGATCCCCATCACTCCTCCTTTAGTCAACGATGTTCCTACGTCACCATCAGGGTGTGTAAAGCTGAAAAGCGGATCTTCCACACCTAAACCATCTTCTAACTGTTTCTTCAACAATCGTTCTAGCGCTCCCACTGGGTCTAGCAATGATTTATGTTTACGTAAGTACAGGTATTGAATTTCTCCAGGCTTTGACGTCTTGGCTTCTCTCAATGCTAATCTTGCCATGCTTCTGTCGTCTGTCCACTCTAGATCGCCAAGCCTTATCCTTTTCGTGATCCTCAGCGGTACCAACTCTCCCAACCGAGCCATGCCCCAGAATGCGATCAAGGCCACAGTAACCGCCAGTTCGCCTGCTTCGTCGCCTCTCTTCATATGCCTTAGTAGACTAACCAGATGCTTAATTTGCACCGGGTTCTTCAGGGGTTTCTGTTCTTGTCTCGAGTCTAGGAGCTCTAATGCTTTTATACATAGGTTGATTTCTTTTTGCTCAATGTCGGGGAATTTTAAATGATGAAATAGGTGCCATGCTCTTAGGCCGGAAATGTAAGCTTCAACCGTTGATGGTTTTATTTCTTGGTTCGTCTTTTCTTCTCCCTCTGCTTTTATGCCTGCCCATTGAATAAATAGTCTGATGTTTTCCGAGGTCGCGGGTAGCAATTGATGTTTCTCTAGATTCTCCGATTTGCCGTACTTCATGAATTTCGTAATAGCCGAGTTGTATTGTAACAGGGTATCCGCTGACCAGCTTCCACCTTTCAGCATGAGTCGCTGCACCGGATCTTTCTCTAGGTTCAAACGCCCCCTTCTATCGCTAACGAAATTCAACACTTTCTCA
>NW_006769020.1:0-4995 GCF_000204055.1 Melampsora larici-populina 98AG31
AAAAAAAGGGCTTCAAAAATTAGAGGAGACGGCAGGCAGCGTTGTAATCGCTGAACAGTAGGCCCGACCCTACTGGCGCAAGTGAAAATTGTTGACTGACAGTTTTTGTATAACTTTTGAGATTGCTCGCAAGTTAATGGACAAGGCGAATCCACTACCTCATGCAGCACTAACCCGGTTGTGTTTCTGCCGAGCGAGGTAACAACGTAATGATCATTAGAAGGCAAACAACAATAAGAATACGAGCAACTCCAAAAACTCACGATTTGGGGACCTTAGCATTAATCGTGAATTTGTTATCAATGGCTTCAAGTACTACACAAATTTGGGAAGCAATTTGTTCAAACGGGGTTGTAGTAGTGACATCTGTAAGTGGAGTAGAGACTTCCAAAGTAGGTACTGAGTTTTTTGGAACACAATTACATAATTAACTGGACCATGTAGATTATTAATTTTTTCTAATGCTACTTTATACGCCATATAACATTTACGAGAGAAGACTTCAAATTGTTCATCTACCTCAGCATACATCAAGGATACAAGTATTTGGAAAGAGGTTTATAGAACAATAAGTAATAATTAATGGGTGTTGAGGTGAATCACTGGAATGGGAGCTGAGGGTTTTGGGGGTGGGGGTTGCGTGTGTTATCACACTATTTATGTTCTACTGTTGCAAGGAAGAATTGGTATTTTCTAATGCGTCGTAAGTTGAAGGAGTTACTGATAACAGCAGATGGTGGGATTTGAGTTTAGTAAGTGAATAACGCAAATAGTTGGTGCTGATTTGGGTAGTGGAGCAAATTTGGGATTCCTTATTACCCGTCATTAATATTTTTCTAGCTTTTGAATTGGAAGAGATACATGTGAAATATATACTATAGGATTGAGGTGTCGCGTGAGGTGTCGGGTAAATCTTTGAATCTTTGAATAGATGAAAAGGGAGTAAATTGTAGGGAAATCTTTGTGGAATGAGTAGTTGGAGGGGGACTTCGGGTTGGAGGATTACCTAGGGAAGGGGATAGGCTTGGCATGATGCTAATTTCGAGTAGATTATGAGACAAAGGGGAGTTGTCAAACAGTGTAGTAGGTTAAAGTGGGGTCATTAGGTGAAGATACGGATATATAGAAGATTGGCAAATTAAAGTGAAGTACAGTAGAGTAGTTACATCGCGGTAGTGATTTGTTGGATACACCAATTCATGGTTGACCTTTAACTTCTAATGATAATGATCATGAAATGATGAAACGATGATCAATTTGCAATTAGTATAGGTAGTGAGATCAGGATGCACCAATTCATGGTTGACCTCTAACTTCTAATGATGATGATGATGTTTTTATTTCCTTTTTGCTCATCAAGAATTACTGAAGTGTCAAATCATGATGTAAAAGTTTACACTTGAGTTAGTAATGTTATGATCTCATGAGGTGAAGAGACATCCCAGTTTAGACAGAAGGTTGAAGTGATGACCCAACCTAATGTTGATAAACTCAAAACCATAACAGATTAAGCACCTGGGAATTTCTCATCCAAAGGTCTGGGACTATCCAAACCAAATGAAGGATCAATAGAACTACATTTGTTGTAAAGCTTGTGTGCGTGGAATAAAAGTGATAGGATTGGGAATCATTTATTAACTCCGTGCGCTAGGAATTCTGCTATATCATTAAATCAATATTGAATGTCTTTGTAATGACTGATATGATCTGTTGTTCAATCAAGGGTATATACACCCTCTTGTTTTCTATTTTGTTTTCTTCTTTTTATCTTCATCTTTAATCAAATCTTTTCTTTGTTATTAAACTCAGTTTCTACAGCGTCCCAATCAACAAACCTTTTCTCTTTAAATCTATTCTCAAATCCCTTAGGTTAGTATTGCTCCGCTTTGATTAGAAACTCTCTTGATATCATAGTCTTGTTACTGATTTATTAATACCTAGTAGTGTCAATTAACAGTTCAATAAGCTTGCTTATTGACAAAAACGTATCCCTCCTACCAACGCCGAGACAGTTACGCAACACAGTGTTACGGGGCAGGTTGCGCGTTGCGTAACTGTATCCGTTATCAGGAATTTCCTCGAAATGCTAACGCTGCTGAATCAGTTGCGCTAGCCACTTTTGCGTAACTGATTAGAAATCCCGCCGCTATGTCACATTGATAACGTAACTCCTAGAGTTACGTTAACGCTACTGTAGCTTGATAACTAGTGAAAATTTTCTTTAACATCAAAAAATATATACATAAAATAATGAAACAAGACTTTGAAAGAGTTACTAAATAGAATCAAAAAGACAATTTAATTAAAAATGTTCACAAGTTTAGAATACCACCGATTTTAGTTGTCATGAGGTCACATGAAATTGTTTACCCTAATATGTTCCACAACATTGACAAATTCATCGCCTAGAGGAACCCCCTCGACTAACCACATGCGGGTTGAGACCGACCTCTCAATATTAATTGGACTCAGGCCCCCTCGACTAGCTGAACATACATCAGCCGTGGCGGAGAAGGTTCGCTCAGGTTGGGCCGAAGATCCCGAACTCGCCAGGTGGTCTTGAGCCATCAGTGCAACAATTGGAAACCTGTTGTGATTAACCTGCAAAGAAGCAAATATGATTACATAAGAAAAGAAAGAATGATAACATCCAGACTTACCGACCACCATCGCAGTGCTTCGCTTGGATTGCCAAGATCGTAATCGGGTTCCTTCATACGAAGCGTTCCTCGAAAATAATCTTGAACCTGAGAATCATCACCTAGGTGCTCATGGTCATCATCTTCATCACTATAAACATCGAACATTGCCGAAGTTGTCTGCTTTGTGAAACCTGTATCATCAGATCGCAAAGTTGATGGCTTTCGTTTGATTGATTGTAATTGGTAATCTTTGAATAGCCTATTGAAAGTGGTGTCAGCTTGAATGTAAGTAATTGAGGTCTTTCCAAAATTCTTCTCGAAGTATTTGAGTTGGAAGGCCGGGTGAAGGATCGTTGCCATGATCAGGGTTTCGGTTGAAAGTGCTTCGTCCAGGTAGAGTTTACGTTGCCATGATCAGGGTTTTGGTTGAAAGTGCTTCGTCCAGGTAGAGTTTAACTTTGGTGATCATCGCCTCTATCATTGGATAAAGAGCATCGCTTGTTGATATCTTGAGTTGCCGTTCTTGTAACGCCGCTTGCAATTGAACATACTGCGGTATCACCATTGCACCAGTTGGGAGATTACCCTCCATCTGCTTGGTGATATTCAAGAACGGCTGAAAGAAGTATGTGACTCAATAAGTAGTGTAGATGTAAGTGATCTAGTATTGAATATGAAGCTTACCTCAAGCTCGCGGTTGAGTTCTTCAATCGAAGCCCAATCAGAAGGAGATATAGTAATCTCATGGAAGTAACCGTAAGGTTTTCCATTTTTACGAGGTCGACGAGTCTTTGACTTTACACGTTCCAGATCGTCTTTTAAAAGCTGATCAATCACCTTAAAACGAAAGTTGATTGTGTTGATGTCAATAAAACAATAACCTAAGAATAAAAAAAAACACTAACCTCACATGCCAACCACGCTTTGTGGCGACTGACATACTTGATATTCCACCTAATCCCGTATCCTGCAATTAAAGACCCAAGTGATAGACCTCGGCTTTTCATAACTCGGTTATATTCATTTCGCCATGAAGATGAGCGCGTTATTCTTCGGATAACAAAGTCCAGCTGGAGATGATGTGGATGTAAGTTTGTAGTCATGAAGGATGAAGCTTTGTATACAAAAACTAACCTTGTCCAGGATATAATTCAATTTGTTGGCCTCGCGTTGATGACTTGGGGCCACAGTGTCTTCAAGCAAAATTAGAGGATTGCCTGCATCTTGAGCATCTGCTGCATCCCAGTCAAGCTCGTCGTCTACCGCTGCATCGCCTAAAGTAGCTTCCAATCGAGTGATGATGTTAGTCTACTCTCGGGATTGTCTTCGTCCTCGACCTCTTGAAGGTCATGTTCGACATCAGACAATAGATCCTCGGATGGCGCCGTCGCAACGTCGGGTACTTCAACAACAGGTCCTTCACCAGGTTGTGAATCTTCCGGCTCGTCCTCTTCAGCAACTGTAGCACAAACAGCAGGGAACTGGCCCCGATTTGCAGTCTTGATCTTCCGTGGTGCAGCTGTCTTGAGACCAAGGGCAGCTAGTCCTGCTCCTACAATCAGGGCTAGCTTATGGCAGAAACAGAACGCGTGCATTCTGTCAGGGTTCCAGGTGTAGTTAGGACCACAACGGCCAATGAACTGCCGATGCATTTCATTGGCCATTGTTTTATTGTTCGACCCCGAATCAGTTGTCTGGGAGAGCAAGTGAAGACGTTAAAGAATAAATCAGCCTATATGATAATTTATATTAATGAAATATATATTATATTAAAGAAATCAATAGTGTTACTCATCTTATCGGCGAGGTTGTGCTTGATCAATATGTTGGCCAAAGGCTCAGCCAACCAGACACCTCGGTGTTCCCACACAACTACCTTCAGTGTGAGGTGACGAGATACAAAATTCCAGGCAGGATTGATGTAAGTAACATTAGCACCAATGAAGCCATGACTATTACCCTTCGTAGTCCACACGTCATGTTGCATCGAGAATTTTGAAGTTAAGCCCTGTAATCAAAATCAATGTTAGTTTGAAGTTTGAATGAAAGCCAAATAGAGAAAAGATGAACTGCAAAGAAAATCACACCTTCAGTTCATTAAAAACTTGATTCTTCATCGACAAGTTGAGGTGTTTGGCCTCTAGCGTGGCCCAGTGCCTTCCATATACCTTTGCCTCAGGTTTAAGATACTGGATAGATGCACGAAGCCAGGGATTGGGCAAAACGTGACCAAGGCAGAGCTTGACGAAGTAACCAGATACACATTCCTTGATTGAATGTGAGGTTGTTGAACTTAGAAACCTTGCTAGTCGTAACAAAACCATCCAGAGGACCGTTGCTTTTCTTCTTTTCA
>NW_006769020.1:5453-6368 GCF_000204055.1 Melampsora larici-populina 98AG31
TTAGAAGAAGACTTGAAATTGAACAAAATAAAGAATGTATGAGTCAGTTTCAGATCAAAGTACAATAGTGATTTGATAATCGTGAAAAAAATACTTCATTGTTGACTTTGGTCTTCTGGAGTGTTTTACGCTTCTTCTTTGGGGCCACAACCTGAGGGCTATCACTCTTGTCTTCGGAATCCATGATTAGAGTGGCTTTGGTTCTCTTAGACTGGGCAGTTGATATTGAAGGCTCGTGGTCAACAGAAACTCTTTGCCGGCTATCTGGTGAAGGTCGAACCATTTGTGGGTTTGACGTAGGAATGCGGGTCCTTTGAGATCTAAGAGGGGTGGTTTGCGATGGGTTTACAGGCATAGAGGACGATGACGAGGTAAAGTTAAGTTGTGATTGCTGAGAGCTTGCTGGCATCACCGATAATCGAATGAAAACGAAGTTGAACATGTGTATGAAAATGCCAACAAAGAAACGGCGGCTAGGATCAATCATGATTGGGAGTAGTATTTGGGAAAGTAGTGATTGGAAGTGAGAGTAATGATGTGGAATCTAGAGAAAAGGCAAAAGAGGGAATCGGATGAAGGGATTAGAGATTAGACGTTCGAAAAATCGGCTTGATGAAAATCAAAGGAAATTGAACCAACTCACCATCAGCGGAATCAGGCCGTGACCACCTCCCCTTGCGTCCATCATGCGACACTACTGATCTGTATTGGGTGGTATTTGATGGTGATGTTGTCGAAAGGGGTTGATGGAAGACCAAATTGTGAAAGGTCAGCCCGTGCGTTCCGTCATGCGCAACAACGTTACTGTAACGGGGTGCGGGGCTGTAACGTAACTCAAAATACAAATCCCCGTTACCCAAAAGTGCTAACGTAACTCAAAAAAAAAGAGTCCGTACAAGAGTCCGCCAACGTAGC
>NW_006769020.1:6468-8738 GCF_000204055.1 Melampsora larici-populina 98AG31
TTTGAGACACGTTGTGGTGATCAATTTATGGGATCAATTAAAAAATTCACAATACCCAGTTTACCAGTTTATTAGCAGGATTCAGCAGGAAAGAAAATTCGAAATGGAGGTTTTTGATCAATTGAAGCTCTTGTAGGCTTATGTATTGGTCATTAGGTCAACATTACATCATTTTATTTCACATTATATATTAAGATCATTATAGTTTACTTACAAATTTATTACAAAAAGAAAGAAAGAAAAACATAAGAAAAATTCGAAATTATAGGTATAAAGGTTGGAAAATGGTTTTTAGGTTAGTAAAAATAAAGTTATGGGTATTATGAGGTTAGAATATGAAAGAACAACATTATATGATACTATGACAATTTTAATCTTCAAGGTTGATAAGTAGAAACAGAAGTTATTAGGAAAAAAGCACTTTTTCGAAGTTGGTAAACAAGAGGTACACGTGTAGTTTGGTTGTGTAATAGTGGTAGTGATGGAATTTAAGGTTGCCAAGAGGATTTTCCGGGATTTTTAAAGCTATAGATGATGATGTAATATTACATGAGCAAGAAAGGCTTAGTAGTAGCTGTGAAAAGTGAAGAAAATGGGTGAAATTCGTGGAAAATGGAGGATTTCAGCTAATTACATATGTCAAATGACGTCAGAATAGGTTGGTAGATGGCTCATTCAACGCAGAAGAGTGGATTACATAATGTACAATCTTTAAATCATTAGTAACGGAGGTGTGTGTAAAACGTTATAAAGCAAATAAAGAATTGGTGTGAATCTCGAATTTACAGTCACAAGTCATATGTAACACTAAAAACCTTAACTTCACAACTCAATATCTTACTCATCACTCATCAGAAGTAGGTCATGTAGGTGTCAGAAATGATCAGTAACACGTGGACTACAAGATGCACTTTAGTAATCAAAAATTGGAGCACATCTGAAAAAATTCGTAATCTCAAAAATTGGTTTTCAGCTAGTTTACAAGGAAAAAATCACCTGTATTCATCATAAGAAGTGCTGTACATCATATTATTGCGTCATTGATCACTTTTAGCTGTGAAAATTACATCATTTATTAGTAACAAAACCATTACATTGCGTCATCATAGGGTTTTTAGGGAATTTTGGGCGGATTTGATTGGTTTTGAGGCTGTTGACCATTGTAAAAGTTCTAGTACATTGTTATATATACTTTGAGAGGGTTTTGGGACTGTTGTTCCCCTTTTTTTTCTTTATCATTTACGCCATTATTATTTTGTTTATCATCATAAACTTATTTTAATAGTACCTGTTCACTTAAATACGCCCTTTATTACAGTTATAAAGAGAAATTTACTTTAGTTTTATAGTCATAAAGACTTATTGGGAATAATATCAATCAGATATTGCTTATTTTTTTTAGTTATCAATTGGGAATAACACTATAGCAGTGTTGATAGTAATACAAAGTGTGCTTTTGAAGTTAAAATTACGTGTGAAGTTATATTTCTCTGGTGCCTTATCAGTACTCAATACAACAGAGCTCTTTCTGATTGTGTTGTTTTAGAAGAGCAGTCCTTAGACAACTTCTACTAGTCATTTTATTAGTAGATTATCCTCTTCCAGCTCTGTATAACCCTTGTTGGGTTATAAGTTCTACAACGTCAAGCTAACAGATAACGTGACGCTTAGAGCTACGTGAGCGTTACATTAGCGTTACAGCGAGCGTTGCTGTCTCGGCGTTGCTCCTACACAACCTTCCACTTCTAATTGCTCGGCTTTGTCTTCTTTCCAATCCTCGAAACGAGGTAACAAACAACCAAACAACAATTACCGTTCAAACAATTCTGCTTCTACATCCAACGACTTGACTTGTCCTCACTGTAACTTGCATGGTCATGTTTGGCAAAGTTGTCATAAGCTTGCAAAGCAATTCTTCTCTCAAATGCTTCAAAGCCAGCCACCTCTCCAAGCCCCGCCACGTGTTCCTGAAGCTAACATTGCTCATCAACCACCTCAACCTTCAGAGCATATTCCCCTATCAGCTTGGAATCCTGCACCTGATATGATCTTTCATAAACCCAAAGGTTCAGGTTTCTTGCTCACAGCGGAAGCTTGTGTGTTCTCCACTACTGGAGGAAAACACTTATGGATTTTAGACTTGGGCTGTACGCAGACTTGTGTACCAGCATTCTCTGAAGAAGAAATGAATTCATCAGCTATTGTATCAAAATCTACAGTTCAATCTATACATGTTGCAAATGGTATCAGCACCTGAAGCGCCCCGCTTT
>NW_006769020.1:8958-9722 GCF_000204055.1 Melampsora larici-populina 98AG31
GAATCAGTATGTACATAAATAGGCCATCTAAGTCTTCGATTCAATTGATACAAGCAGTTTGATTCCATCTAGTACCTCTACAGATTCTTGAAATGAATCCAAAGGAACAACAACATATTTTGATCTTGAAAGAGGTAAAAGAGATGGAGTTCCTTTTGGTCATAGTTGATCAAGAATGATAGTTAATCGATAATTTGGAGTTGATAAATGATTCAATACATCTTGATAAATATGAGATTGAAACTCATTTGATTCTGATGGTTTAGATGGCAAAGTAGCAGATTGAGCTAGATGTTTTACGATTGAATAAAATGGTGACTCTTGATTTTTAATGTCATTATCTTCCTTTGTCCTAGCATATACTAACTCTGATGATATATATCTGTAAATGTATGATTTGTACGCAAGTCAGTAGAAAATAGTAAAGTAGTTTGTTTGTTGGAGATGAATCACTTTACTGTGATAGTTGAACTTATTTGCTTAAATGGTTCCCTTTGTGATTTGGATGCCTGTCTCTTCTGATGTCTTTCTCAAATTTCAATTTACACTTCTGCTTCTTCAATTGGTAAACCCGACCGTTTGCCAATAGCTGTTTATGCTGTTTGTCAGTCATTTATCTTTCTGAAACTCATTGTTGAAGATTTGGTCCGTCAAAATGTAGAGAGTATGGTAGTTGCAGGGGTTGGGAGGGTCTTTGTGCTTTTCCGGTGTCGTCATGTAGGGTCGCAGGCGCCAAATGTTGATATTTGAGCAATCTATATGAG
>NW_006769020.1:10360-12450 GCF_000204055.1 Melampsora larici-populina 98AG31
AAAGTTACATAGACAACCTGTGATCACATTTCCCTCCCGTCACAAATTCTTTTGGGGTCATTCACTTCAATGTAGCCTTTTCTTCCGCTTAAGTCAAAAGCTGGTTATCCATATTTGGTTTCTTTCATTGATGACTTTTCTAAATTCACCATGTGCTATGCTATGAAGAGCAAAGGACCAAGTCCACCTTTACTTCAAGAAATTTGTTAACTTTATGATACTCAAATTGAATCAAAATGTTCTCAGTTTACAACCTGATAATGGTAGTGAATATGTTAACAAAGAAATGAATGATTTCTGTTTACGTGAAGGCATTACTACTGTTTTGGGGGCTCCATACACTCCTGAGTCTAACGGTGTTGCTGAAAGATGGAATTGTACAGCTTCAGACCGCCTTGGGACTTTATTTTCATCCTCAAAGGTACCTTTGTATATTTGGCCTGAGTGCCTACAACAAATCATCCTATGGTTCAACAACTTCCCTACAAAGACAAATGATGTTCTTTGTTCACCTCTTTCAGCTCTCAATCATTCACCAGATAACATCAAGCTATATACACCATTTGGTTGTGCGGTGGAGTATCTTTTACCACCTACTCTGTGTTCAAAGCTTCTTCCAGTTTCACAAGAAGCTGTGTTTCTTCATTCGGTGCCTGAAGGCAAATACATAGTGGTGTACGACAGAAATTGTCATCTCCTCATCAAAACTTCTTCATGTAAATTTTTCTTTACCAAATTTCCTTTCATTTTGCAACCAACTAAAAAGACAGGTGATGTTCTTTCTCTTCCTTGGAGTGATTCTATTGCTTTGGAAGAACCGGTGTTACCATCTCACATGATCACATCTTCCAAAATTTCTTCTAAACCAATTACATCTAATGAGTCTCCACCTACCACACGTGTTCTTCCTTCTGTTGCTCTGTTGTCTAATCATTCACCTCAAGAACCTTCACGTCAAGTCAATAATTCTCCAATTCAACAATCTTGTCCACCTAGCCCTATTCAAATTGATTATATCCCGGATTCATCTCTGGATCTTCCTGCAGAAACTATTCCGCAACCAGTTTTACCAAGACGCAGTTGCCAAGTATCAAAAGCTCTCAATTGTTTTACACCTTCAGCTTTTGTACTTGACACATCTTCTCCAGAGCCAAAGTCTTACTGTAAGGCAATCAATAGCAAGGAAGCCATTCAGTGGGAATCAGTGGCTAAAACCAAAATCAACACACTAAGAAAGTTAGGAACTTGGAAATTGGTACCTAGACCACCAAATAGAACAGTTCTGAGATTGATGTGGGTATTCAAAAGAAAACTCTTACCGACTGGGCAAATTGATAAGTATAAAGATAGACTTGTGGTGTTAGGTAGTGGTCAAATCCCCGGTGTTGATTTTAATGACATATTTTCACCTGCTTCTAGACAAGAGTCAAATAGGGTGGTTTTAACTGTTGCTGGTTTTAAAGGATGGAAAGTCAAGGGTTCTGATATAACTGCTGCATTCTTACATTGAAATTGTTTGGAAGAGGACGTTTTCATGGAACAACCTGAAGTGTTTGGAGACAAAGATTTTCCTGCTTATGTCTTTCATATTATTCTTTGTCTATACGGCTTACATCAATCAGCAAGAAACTGGAACAACAAATTTACAGCTTTGCTAATTGAAATGTGCCTTCAACAATCATCTCATGACCCGACTTTATTTTTTAAACTTGTGAACAATGCCCTTGTGGGTTTGATTACCATCCATATTGGTGACATATCTGTCACTGGTAATGATCATTTCCTTTCTTTAATTTCTTTGTCTCTTCATTCAAAATTCCTGATCTTGGCTGAAACCGACTTGGAACATCATTTATCAATTTCTATTGAGTGTTCTAAAGATCTTGTTATTTTACTCTTCAACAAACCTCATACATTGAAAAGATCACTTGTCAATTCTTTTTGGCTGAACCAATCCATGTTTCAACACCTTATGTACCAAATTTTGGTTCTCTTGTTCTGGCTGTTGACAATTTGACCTCAAATTCAAAATATGGGTCAATCATAGGTGCTTTGTTGTGGTTAACTCAATGTACTTGTCTGGACATTTC
>NW_006769021.1:0-11019 GCF_000204055.1 Melampsora larici-populina 98AG31
TTGTCGCAGGCACGCCACGTAGAGGCATTCTGTGAATCATCAGCTGCAGTGTGCATCCGCGTGCAAGGATCCTAAAGGAGGAAAAGTTTTAAGGGCTATAAGCTTCTATGGAAAAGAACATTGATTGATATGGATTGAGTGCAAACTGACTTACCGGCGAATCAATTGAAGAGGTAGGATGTACATCTTCCCACTTATTGACCTCAGTTGGATGAAGAAAGAGATTTGGATATCGAATCTCAATTGCGCTGACCTCGACACTTGCTGACTTATGTCGTCTCTGTTGAAAATTTCCATCAATACATACTACATAGTCTGGCTCCCCTTCTTTCTTGGCGTAAACATTCTCGCCAAAACAGCGTGGGCAATTGGCCCCTAGCTTTTCCTTTGTTGAAAGTTCCATCGCACGGAAACCCAGATTTTCTTTCACTTGAATCAAGCGTCGGTATGCATCTACTGCACAAGAAAACTGTCTCCCCCATCTCCGCGGCTGGTGATATCAATCCTGGAATTAGTTTTCAGAATTCAAATTTGAACGCCAAGAATTATAGCACCTACCTTTTTCGTGACATCCTCTACAAATCCTAGGGCCGCTCGGTGAAAAAAATCGAGTGCTTGAGCAAATGGATGTGTTCGCACACAGCAAAACCTCCAGAGGGCATCGTGTAGCCGGAGAAGTCTTAACAAGAATGCAATCTCCGGCAGGACTCATGGGGAACCGCCGATGTAGCCCATCTGAATCAGCCTGACTTGGTCTGATTGGCACGAGCAGAATTCTACTGCTTGTGTATCATGTGCTATAGGATAGAGAACACATATATCTTTGAATATGGGCAGATACACAGTGAACCAAAGGTCTCTCACTCAATATATCCACCAACTCGAGGTGCCGGATTCGTTTCTTCGCCACCGAGCATCAACATTGGTCTTTTGTGTCGAAATTCCAAGTTTCAGCTTGGCTCCAATCGAAAGTGAGCAGCTTGCATCTCATGAAAATCTTGAACATTGATTCAAGTATCTCCTCCCATTGTCGTACCTCTCGTATTCGACGCCGTTGATTATACTCACCCGCCTTCTGAGCAACACCAAGATCAGTATCTGAAGCAATAGACTGCTCAGAATCATATGATTCTGTTTCCGAATCACTTTCATCATAAGGAGGTGAGTCGGGTTGTTCATAATCAAATCCATAGAAACCCTCGTTCCCATGTATAGCATGATCATTGTCAGTTGCTGCGCTTGTAGAAGGCATAGCAACATCTGGCTGCTGGATTAGTGCACGGACAAGTGAGTCGCATGCTTTTGCGCAATACTCTTCTTCGATTTTGTCCCATTCGGACAACTGTTTGGATGATTGACTCGAGTCTTGCCTAGGTTTAGTTAAACCGGTTTACTGGAAGCAATCGATTGCCTTTCTTTCCAGGAGCCATGCGATAGAAGAATATTGACGACGAGATAACGAGATAAGATGTGGTATTTTGGTACTACGTAGCAATCTTATGAAGTGCTGAGATGCCCAGTGATCTATATGATTATAATTTTTCCAATCGATTCACCACTTTCGGAAGATTATCGGCATGTCCATTTGCGGTAGTTCTGTTCCATTTATTTCACCTGTCTGTTGAAAAGTAAACCGTCTGTTGGACAGTTTACCTGAAAGTTAGTCCTGAAAACTAAGCCACAGATAGAGCAATTGAACCGGTGATAGACTATAGTAGCCAATGATAGTTGTCAAGCTCATAACTCTGTTGTACATCATTCATTCCGACTG
Organism: Melampsora larici-populina 98AG31; assembly: GCF_000204055.1. Lineage (NCBI taxonomy): Eukaryota > Fungi > Basidiomycota > Pucciniomycetes > Pucciniales > Melampsoraceae > Melampsora > Melampsora laricis-populina. Next base: position 1,772 of record NW_006769021.1, read on the forward strand.
TTCAGTCTTTAGTAATACTAGGTTTCAAACCTATTGACACTATCACCTTCAAATTGCCTCTTCAAATCTTGAGATGGCCTCATAGCCATGACATCCCAAGTTACCGCTGTTAAGTAATGTGTTCAAGATTTAACAGATGTAAGTGGCAGTTTATTTGAAGATGTATTTGAAGGTGAAATGAGAATGATATTTAAATAATTTTCAACAAAATAATGAATATGTACATACGATAACACAACATTCACAAACATTGGCTGAAGATGAGGTGAAGGGTTCATAGATGGTTCTTGATAAATGAATGATTTTATACAAATATTCAATTTGTTTTACTTGAAGAATATTGAATCATAAATGTAAAGATATTAAAACATTAGTGATTGAAACAAAATAACAAACACCCATATGTACTTCGATGTGAGATTTACACAGATAGCCTTTCGAGATGAAGGCAAGTAGTGTTTTTAGATAATTTCATAAGGCTAAACAGTAATAAATAAGACAACTTCACCTAAATATGATGGGTTGGTTGCATATGTGATCCTTGAAGAACAAGAAGATAACAAAAATCAACACATTGGTGTCATATTTTGAGGTGCTCAAATGAAAGTTTCTCAGATTTCATGGTAAGTTAAAAAATCTCCTCCTTCCATGATGGGTTACCATCCCTCTTTTGATGTATGACCTACAACATATAAGTTTTTTGCTTATTGCTGAGTTTCTGTGATTTCACCAGTGACTCTCAACGTATGAGAGTCATATTTTGAGACACAATTCTCAAATAAAAGTTCTGCAATTTTCAAGTTAAATTCAAAATTGATGCGGGGTTATGATGGTATAGCATGACTTGATCAACTCTCAACTTTTTGGTGAAATTAATTTTTCAGTGCTCTTTGCTCCTTTTTTGTGGTGTTTACCAAAGGATAGTCAATATCAGAAAGTAAACGGCACATGCAATCAACCAAACATAAAAGATATCACTGAAAGATTACTCGCTCATTCATAGAGTGATACTATTCCATCACAACTATGAATTGTTTTTGAATTCAACCTGAAATTTGAAAAAGTTTTATATGAGCACCGTGTCTCCAAAGAAGACTCCCAAGTGACACTTTATGACTGCTCCACTTTCTTAATAAATTTTTCAGCGCTAATGGAATATCCTCCAAAGATGTTTTAGTAGTTCTCTAGATAATTTATCTTTACAAAAATTTCTAACACTACCCTACTGCAATATAACCTTTGGGGCCACATTGAAATTGGAGTGTCCACTGTGCTGTCCTGCTCAATTTTGCAACAGTGCAATCAACATCTTTTTTGTCTGTAATCCAAATATTTACAAGTAACTTCTTATATATATGGCAGATACTTCATAGGTATATATAAATATCTACAAGCATCAGTATTACTCCAGCTCATCTTTAAGTATTTTGTTGGAAATATCACCTTAGAGCGTGTATGGGTGTTTACTATTTTATTGACAATATTGTTAATATCTTTGACTTCTTGGATGAACTCTGTATTCCAAAATCCGGTAACATATTTCTAAGCAGCTTATTGGTATATAAGAACATCTCAAAGGGCTACTGCAGGGGTTCTTGGAGCTTGATTTTATCACATCAGAGCACATATGGGTGTTTACTATTTTACTAACAATTCTAATCTCTTGTTCTTATTGCATAAACCGTATTCAAACATCCCTTAAAATATCTTCTTGAACAGTTTGTTTGTATATAACAGCATATAACAGGTCTACCTATCCAACCAGCTTCCACTAAATTATAATAGATTAAATGTGTTTCTATATAAAACATTACTTAAAACCTATATATCAATAAATGATATCATGGCAGATATCACATCAAAGTATGTAAGTGTGTTCAATGCGTTGTCCCATCAGTTTGTTTATATTTTTTTCATTTTAAAACTCGACATCCTTAAGCACGAAGGGAAGACACTTAAAGCAACCAAAGAAACTGAAAACTTGAAGGATGCGCTCACTGCACGGTTTGTGGTGTACAAAACATTTCATTGCAAGAGCAGTCCATCTGGTCAACTGGTGTCTTCCGGGCATTGTCATGTCTATTATACCCCTCTTCAATTCGAAAGAGGTCAGGGGTCATTCTCAATTCTTCAAGTGTTTGACCTTGGTATTGTGTATTGTATCACCCACGAGGTCAGTACAGACCAAAATGTATATTTACTACATTACTGTTTGAAGGTATGTTGAATCTGATGAATTTCAAAATCGGAATCAATCGGAGCTGGAACCAGATTCATCTTGATCACCATAATCTTTTTCCGACTGCACTACTTGGGACCAGAGATCCTCTATGCCTCCTCGAACTCGTCGAACCCGCCAAGGCTCAGCCTCTCGCGATCAACAACCTACCCAAACCGATGAAACGGCTCCTGCCAGTCAGTCCACAGCTCCAACTCGCTTGGAGCCCACCAGTACCGCAAGTACCAGAGGCAACTTGTCAAAGAGACCTCCCGCACGCAAGGCGCCACCAGCCAAACGAGTTTGTAACAACCAAGAGAACAACACAACTGATCCTAGCGCGTTGAACAACACTCATGATTCAAACACTGGTCATGTAAATGAAACTCCAACGCTCGAAAATTACCAAAGCTTGATGTCATCATGGCCTCCTGGCCGAATTCGAAAACACCTCAAAAATCATAAGACTAATACTCGTAATCGCCCATCATCTGCAATTCAAACTCGTGTTAAGTTAGTCTACAAAGTTTTCAAGCAGGAGCTTCTCATGCTTGCTATGATAGGCGAAGTGAGCGAAAGCACTATCAAGTCCTATATGTAGGTGACCTTTTAGCTAGATCTTTCTTTCATACTCTTAATCTACATGCTCTATCTATTTCACTCACATCATTGGAAACACACTTTGCAGACCTGAAGTTGCTGCGAAAAGAGCTGCCAGTGCTTATACTGTATTCCTCAAGTATTCCTTAGATTGTTTATCGGAGCCAAGTAAGTGGGAACTTTTACCTCATATTGAGCAGTGTGATTACCAAACTTATGTGTTCCTTCTAGTGCCGTTGAAAGGAGACGACGACAGCGGCACTGTGCTGGGTGAACGTAACCGGAAGAATGGTGATTGATGGGACAGCCTTTCTGACGACGCGAGGGCAATGTTTCATCCCACAATCTTCTATGCTCTTGCTGGTGTACCCAACCCCCTTACTTTAGACCCGGACGAGGAGGACGGTGATGATGATGAAGTAACACAAGAGGATCATGGTGACTCGTTTGTCCCAGTTCCCAAGGTTCACAAACTCACCATCGAAGAAGACAAACTTTATCGCCCTTTATACGACAAGTTAGTTGATTTGAAGAAGGTTGAACGTGAAATACAAAATCCATCAACTGGACCGTCAACTTCTCAACTTCAACGCAAGTCGAAGAATGCCATTGAAAAAATTGCGCATGAGGTTGGTTGTATTTTGTTTACTGAATGAATCAGTCTTGACAAAAGTGGCTTATGTTTTGATATTTTTTAGCTTGCATGCGAAGCCAACCGGTTGGACTTTGCCTACTACATGGTGGCCACAAGTACCGTTACTCCAAACAAATCCGTCGATTTGGGGTGGCTACGCGAGTTTACGGCTCATCCAGCGGTAGCAACTTGGGCTAACAAGACTGTACACCTTGCTACGGTCTTTGCTACTTACTCGCAAGGCGAATCAATGGCAAAGGCGATTGCTTCGGTCAACAACACCAAATCGAAAAAACGACAACAAAGCGATAAGCAACAGCCTAGTGACAAGATCAAGATTGATTTAGGACGTCTTCTGGCGGCTCTCACACGTAAGGTTTTTTGAATAATACTCGGTCTCTCAATTTCAACTCCCTCGTTGTTCTGATTATGTTCAATCGCAGACAAAACTTTAGGTTACTTGCCCAAACAAGCATTCCCACAGACTGCTGATCCGGTGGCAGAATTGAAAAATAGGTCTTTGCCATTGGCAGTTATCATGTCAGAAGGTTCTAGAATAACCGATGAGAAGCTCACTGTTGGATTCAAGAAGATGCAATCGGCAACACGACTTGACTGGGTCAATGATATTAAAGAAGGACTCTTTCGGTTGATTCAGCTCAAAGTGGGAACAGAAGAAACAGTTGGTGAGCCGGTAGCTTTAGATAGTAAGGATATTGAGACTGCCTTAGGCACTACACCTCGCAATATAGACAAAGTATTGAGTATTGGAGAGTCTACTGTTGATAAAGGGGCAAGAAAGGAAGGCGATGATGAAGAAGGGAGTGGAAGTTCTACTGAGGGCCGTAGTGACAATGATGAGGAATGATGATCATCACACCTTTTTTGTTGGTGAATCAAAATATTATCTTACTTCTTTGTCATCTTTTCTTGACTCTACATCAAAACACATGAGCAAGATATAAGCGCTGCTAGAAAAAAAATTAACCAGATGAATAATTTTCCTTTGAATACTTTTTTGTTGTTGTCAATTTCTCTTTCTTTTTCCATGAATTGCAATTGATATTCGATTCTTTTTTTGCCTCTTAACACACACATGGGCAAGTAATTAAGCCCTGCTAGGAAACATAACAGTTTTTTTATACAATGAGTTGACATGTACTACGTACAGATGTATCTGGCCAAGTGTCCTTTTGGCCAGATGAGGGCAGATCTATCTGCCCCGGGCGTGGCGTGGTTTTTTAATCACATCAGGCCAGCTTTCAGTACACACACCCATATGGGAGACCGGGGCCACCCTATGCGTGTGTTATATTCATTTGGCCAAACAATGCCTATTTCACTATTGGGGAAGCTAAGAACCTTTTGAAAACTGCAGGTCTCAGAAACCCATCAGAGCTTTGGGATCAAGTCTAAAAGCTTCGAAAGCTCTATTTTGACATAAAATTTCTAATTTAACTATAAATTCATTTCCACCATAATATCTTGCATTTGGTAAACGTTCTGAATATTTATTAGTTAAGATCAATCCATTAGCTTCCATGACTGCCAAAGAAGTTGAACTGGCAACAAGATAAAATGCAATTTGATGAGTTTGATTGATGGATCGATTGAGGTCCTTTTTTTCGGAAAGGACTTACTTTTCTGATGCTATAAGTGTATTGTCAATATCTCTCATCTTCAATAAGTTTTTGTACTTCGGGCTATTGGATTGAAAGAATAGAAATGATTAGATATAGAAAAGTTATGAAGAGAGAGAAAAGAAGACTAAAACTGTTTATTTGTGTACTAAAGTGCTAGAAATACGTGTGGGCAAGTAAATCATTGTTCGAGTTCAAGGGTGCTCAGATGAGCCCAGATGAGTCTCCCCCGAGGTTAGTGGCGGAAAGATCTTGATCCCAACTTATTATATGTAGTATGTACCGTAGCATATGTGAGCTTTGAAGTATACAGTGGTTGACAAGGGTGAAATTTGAATGGAGTCTTGGTATGTATGTATGTACATGAGGTGAATGCGGGGTATATGCAGCAGATGAATCTGCTTGATGGGTAGCCAGAATGATGAGTAGCCAGATCAATCTGCTACAGCTCCAGATGAATCTTGGGAGTTCACGGGACTCAGATTTGTATCCATGCAGATGAATCTGAGACTTGGCCAGATTTGGCCAGATGACTCAGATTTCGATTTTTGGCAACTTTGTCACCTTTATAGGCACTTCAGGGATGGGAAATGAGTCCATGAGCTACACATACATTCTAATACATGTTAAGAATACCAAGAAGCTTGATTAACTTGAAGATCTTATGATTGGGATTTGTAAAGACTTGGGTAGGTATTTCGAAAAAATTTCTCAGATTCATCTGCCGCATCTGCCCTCATCTGCAGGCCGATTTTCGGACATAAGCCGCTGATAATGCATGCATTATCTTCGGCTTGGGGCCGAACATTCTGGGGGCCACAGGTGCGTGAAGAGGCGTTCTCCAGGTGCGGAAGTGGCAATTGTGCTAAGATAATCCATAGCTAACGATGCCAATACAGGGTACTTGCCCTCATGAGTCTGTGGGTAGTCAAACAAAACGAGGTCAGCTATGAACAGTCATGAGAGAATAGAATTATTACATACACTCCACCAATCAAGAGTGATTCTTGGATCCATTAGCTTGTCCACATCATCAGAGCTCACAGGGTCTAAGCCTTGGATGTACCGATCCAATTCACCTAGATCGTTTGCAGTGTTGGCGTTTTTGTAGAGCTGGAAGACCTTGGGTACCTTATGTTTGACTGAGTTTGGGGAGACTACAGTGACTTTGTCGTTGATGGAAGTTTTGGAGTTGATCTCTTGCTGACGCTGCTCGAATCGTGAGCGAAGCAAATCCTCCGCGTGTGTTGTCATCACATCGTCTTTTCCAAAGGTCAGAGAAAAGAAGCCAAGGCGAAAACTGGGATGGAAGATTGTTGCTAGTACTAGGGAGTCACAGGCCAAAGCCTCATCCATGTAAATGGTGGTTCGTCGAGACATTTCATAGATCATCGGGTAAATTGGGTCGTCGTCCACAAGTGAATCAAGCCGTTCGGTAAGTGATTTCATCAACTCAGCATACTTGTATAGTACCATTGATCCAGTAGGGGCATCAGCCTCCATTCTCTTACACAAGGCTCGCAAGGGCTGTTTGGTATTTGATTATCAGCATGAAAGTCAAATTACATCAAAGTGAGATAGAAAACGACCCACGATCAATTCCTGGATGACTTCCTGGAGAGCTTCCCAATCGCCCACTGAGAAGACAAGTTCTTGAAAGTAGCCACATTTGCCTGCATTCTTTCGAGGATGGTGTTTCTTCGCGTGAACCTTTGCGAGATCTTCTTTCATCATCTCATCGATGATCTTCAAGATAAATCATAAAACAAACAAGTTAAGGTCAGTTTTAAATCCAACATACCCCCGAGGCAAACATGACACTTACATCACGTGCAGCATACATACGCTCCCATCGATCGAGATCGATGTTCCATCTAATGCCATACTCGGCTAAGAGGGCAAGGAGAGCTGGTTGTCCATCATCTTGCCGCTTCTTGTTCAAAGCTGTGCGGCGTCGATTGAAGTCCTCTCGCCACGCAGCGGATCGAGTCAGCTTCTTGTTGACGATGTTGAGCTGAAAAAGTCACACTCAATCAGTAAAGTATTTGTTAATGATGAATAACTCATGAACACTTACGTTCCTGATCAAACGAGCCATGCGAGTACGAGGCATGCCTTTCTTGGCACGAGTAAATGATTCTTGAGGCGGTTCCGGATCCTCGACATGCTCGTTCTCATCACCACTCTCGGGTAAGTCGTCCTAAACTTTGTTGTCTTCATCTGAATCTTGAAGGTTGCCAATATCATGCTGATCATTCTCATCCTCGGAATCATCATTTAAAGGTTCATTCTTATCAAAGTCAATCATGATTGCTTCATCTTCTTCTGCAACACTTTCCATCACGTTGATGTTGGGAAAGCTGGCTAAGTTTGCAGGTCGGTGTCGTTTGGGTGAGATTCCGAGGGCATCCAACCCGGCATGAACAATCAGGCCAGTCTTATGGCAGATACAAAAGATATGCATGGTTTTCGGGTTCCAGTGAGAGCTGGGGTCATGTTCAATGAATTGTCTTTGAAGCTCGGATGCCAAAGTCTTGTTGTTGGATCCTGAATCTGACGCCATCGCTATCATGTAATAATTGCAAAAAGATAGTTAGAATCAAAGCAAAGAAATAATGAACGAAATAATACTTATCTTTTTACAAAGGTTGTGCTTCTTCAGCACTTTGGCTACAGGGGCTGCAAGCCATTCACCTCGGTGATGCCATGCAACCAGTTTCAAACAAAGGTGGCGTATCACAAAGTTCCAGTCTTTGTCCACGAAAGCGACTAAGGCCCCAATAAACGCATGTCGGTTGCGAGAAACCGTCCACACATCTTGAATTAAAGTGAACATCCCAGGGAGGGTCTAACCGATTCGAAATAAGATGAAATCAAAAACATAAAATCAATACGTTTTCACATCAATACGACGGACAAAGTCAAGAATATAAAATTAATAAAGTAACTCACCTTAAGCTCCGCAACTAAATTGTCCTGAAGGCCAACATAGAGACGCTTGGCTTCATCTGCCGACCATTTTTGTTTGTAAAGTTTGATACCGGGTCGAAGGTATGTAAGAACTGCCCGTAACATTGGATGTTCGATTATGGTCCATGGGAGACTGTTATTGACTTGCCATAAGGCTATCATTTGATTAACCACGAGGTTATCAAATTCAGGAACAGGAAGGAGAAAATTATCAAGCGAGTGGGTATGACTATCACGGATCTGGCTGGCCAGTTGATCGGCTTGAGTGGGAGGAAGATGGGCGCCTGCTAAGATCGCATCTCTTCGACGAGGACAACCGGCTTTGTTTTTACCGGACTGGCTAGATCCGTCGCGGTGGACACGAAGGTTGGATTTTGAAGTCCCGCTGATGCGGACCTCCTTTTGACACCACTTACATTTGAGTGTCAAGGGAGGTGCCAAAGGATCCTGAAAGTTTATCACATATAAAGACATCATTAGCATGCGGTAAGAATAGAAGTGATAAAAAAGACTTACATCATGTGGGCGACGGAAGGGTGCACCAAAGAACAGAATAGGTGGATTGTATTCGATCGCATCTGCTTCACCTTGACCAATGGTCTTGGCCCCGCGATTCCGCTTGCGTACACGCTGGTTGTCTTCATCAGAGTCTTGATCAAGGTCAGGATTTGCCCCAGCAGCAGCAGCCAAGACCTACACAAAGTGGTAAGAACAATACACACCATTAGCATCAAACTTAATAATGATATGAAAGAATCTAATGAAACGACTCACCAACTCAGCCTGAGCCTCCTTGCTTCGGCCAGTCTGAGCACTAGATTTTGACTTTGAAGACTTGGACTTGGCTTGGCTTGACCTCGTCCCCGATTGAGATTGACGACCGCGGGCAGGAGCGATCTTTTGTATGTTAGTACTAATGATCTCAGGCACGTCTGATTTGTTTTTGGTTTTGATGTCGGGAAGGGTTTCTGATTCAGATTGAGAACGGACTCGCTTTCGATTGGTGACTTGTTTGGTGGTCGAAGAATTACGAGGTCTGATCAAGAAGGTAAAAGATGAGCTGGGTAGTGACTGTCGACTGTCGGAAGGGGGACAGATCATCCCACTGGCTTGTCGTGCAGGAGTAGTAACACGTCCAGATCGGCGTGGGGCGCTGTCATTGGTTTCATATCCCGAAGGTTGATCG